>NC_134883.1:50264400-50271900 GCF_041734735.1 Babylonia areolata
GACAGACAGACAGACATAGACACAGTGGGGAAAAGAGGGAGAGAGACAGACAGACAGACATAGACACAGTGGGGAAAAAGAGGGAGAGAGAGAGACAGACAGACATAGACACAGTGGGAAAAAGAGGGAGAGAGACAGACAGACAGACAGACATAGACACAGTGGGAAAAAGAGGGAGAGAGACAGACAGACAGACATAGACACAGTGGGAAAAAGAGGGAGAGAGACAGACAGACAGACATAGACACAGTGGGAAAAAGAGGGAGACAGACAGACAGACAGACATAGACACAGTGGGGAAAAGAGGGAGAGAGACAGACAGACAGACAGACAGACATAGACACAGTGGGAAAAAGAGGGAGACAGAGAGACAGACAGACAGACATAGACACAGTGGGGAAAAGAGGGAGAGAGACAGAGAGACAGACGGACAGACATAGACACAGTGGGAAAAAGAGGGAGACAGAGAGACAGACAGACAGACATAGACACAGTGGGGAAAAGAGGGAGAGAGAGAGACAGACAGACAGACATAGACACAGTGGGGAAAAGAGGGAGAGAGACAGACAGACAGACATAGACACAGTGGGAAAAAGAGGGAGACAGAGAGACAGACAGACAGACAGACATAGACACAGTGGGAAAAAGAGGGAGAGAGACAGACAGACAGACATAGACACAGTGGGAAAAAGAGGGAGACAGAGAGACAGACAGACAGACAGACATAGACACAGTGGGAAAAAGAATGAGAGAGACAGACAGACAGACGGACAGACATAGACACAGTGGGAAAAAGAGGGAGACAGAAAGACAGACAGACAGACAGACATAGACACAGTGGGAAAAAAGAGGGAGAGAGAGAGACAGACAGACAGACATAGACACAGTGGGGAAAAGAGTGAGACAGACAGACAGACAGACATAGACACAGTGGGGAAAAGAATGAGGGAGAGAGACAGACAGACAGACAGACAGACATAGACACAGTGGGGAAAAGAATGAGGGAGAGAGACAGACAGACAGACAGACAGACATAGACACAGTGGGAAAAAGAATGAGGGAGAGAGACAGACAGACAGACAGACAGACATAGACACAGTGGGAAAAAGAATGAGGGAGAGAGACAGACAGACAGACAGACAGACATAGACACAGTGGGGAAAAGAATGAGGGAGAGAGACAGACAGACAGACAGACAGACATAGACACAGTGGGAAAAAGAGGGAGAGAGACAGACAGACAGACATAGACACAGTGGGGAAAAGAGGGAGAGAGACAGACAGACAGACAGACAGACAGACAGACATAGACACAGTGGGGAAAAGAGAGAGAGAGACAGACAGACAGACATAGACACAGTGGGAAAAAGAATGAGGGAGAGAGACAGACAGACAGACATAGACACAGTGGGGAAAAAGAGAGAGACAGACAGACAGACAGACATAGACACAGTGGGGAAAAGAGGGAGAGAGACAGACAGACAGACAGACAGACAGACAGACATAGACACAGTGGGAAAAAGAGGGAGAGAGACAGACAGACAGACAGACAGACATAGACACAGTGGGAAAAAGAGGGAGAGAGACAGACAGACAGACAGACAGACATAGACACAGTGGGAAAAAGAGGGAGAGAGACAGACAGACAGACAGACAGACATAGACACAGTGGGGAAAAGAGGGAGACAGACAGACAGACAGACAGACATAGACACAGTGGGAAAAAGAGGGAGAGAGACAGACAGACAGACATAGACACAGTGGGAAAAAGAGAGAGACAGACAGACAGACATAGACACAGTGGGAAAAAGAATGAGGGAGAGAGACAGACAGACAGACATAGACACAGTGGGGAAAAAGAGGGAGACAGACAGACAGACAGACAGACAGACAGACAGACATAGACACAATGGGGAAAAGAGAGAGAGAGACAGACAGACAGACATAGACACAGTGGGAAAAAGAATGAGGGAGAGAGACAGACAGACAGACATAGACACAGTGGGGAAAAAGAGAGAGACAGACAGACAGACAGACATAGACACAGTGGGGAAAAGAGGGAGAGAGACAGACAGACAGACAGACAGACAGACAGACATAGACACAGTGGGAAAAAGAGGGAGAGAGACAGACAGACAGACAGACAGACATAGACACAGTGGGGAAAAAGAGACAGACAGACAGACAGACATAGACACAGTGGGGAAAAGAGGGAGACAGACAGACAGACAGACAGACATAGACACAGTGGGAAAAAGAGGGAGAGAGACAGACAAACAGACATAGACACAGTGGGAAAAAGAGAGAGACAGACAGACAGACATAGACACAGTGGGGAAAAGAGGGAGAGAGACAGACAGACATAGACACAGTGGGGAAAAGAGAGAGACAGACAGACAGACATAGACACAGTGGGGAAAAAGAGACAGACAGACAGACAGACATAGACACAGTGGGGAAAAGAGGGAGACAGACAGACAGACAGACAGACAGACAGACATAGACACAGTGGGAAAAAGAGGGAGAGAGACAGACAGACAGACATAGACACAGTGGGAAAAAGAGAGAGACAGACAGACAGACATAGACACAGTGGGGAAAAGAGGGAGAGAGACAGACAGACAGACATAGACACAGTGGGAAAAAGAGAGAGACAGACAGACAGACATAGACACAGTGGGGAAAAGAGGGAGAGAGACAGGCAGAGAGTGAGAGACAGACAGACAGACAGTCACAGAGAGAGAAGGGGGGGGGCAGACAGACACAGGCAGATAAACAGACAGACAGAGAGGGGGGAGAGAGAGGCAGACACCGAAAGACAAAGAGTGAGACAGATAGACAGACAGACAGACATAGACACAGTGGGAAAAAGAGGGAGAGAGACATATAGACAGAGAGTGAGAGAGAGAGAGACAGACAGACAGACACAGAGAGAGAGAGAGTGGGGGTGGGGGGGTGGGGGGGATACCAGTAAGAGTTCAAGGACACACACACACACACACACACACACACACACACACACACACACACACACACACACACAAGAGTCTCAGTATCAGTTTCAACGCGCAGACGAAGTGCGGACTGATCGATGATAATAAAAATAATGATATACTTTTCACCACATCTGCTTAGCACACACACACACACACACACACACACACAACACACACAACAGAGAGAGAGAGAGAGAGATACATATACAGAGAGAGAACATCTGTTCATATTGATGGCAGCATTTCCCCAGTTAATCCCTTCAGTTTAACACACACTCACAAAATTCTACGACTATCTATTCTTTTCTAAACCCCATGAAGAAAAAGCCACATCAGGACGGAAAACTACTTCCCGGAAACCACTCTCTCTCTTTCTCTATCAGTCTTTTATCACATTGATGCTCCGAATCAAACAGACCTATAGTAGTGAGAATGGCTGAGAGAGAAAAATCAATATCTCTAGTACCCACCACTGAACAGTATGGATGGAACGCTGTCACAATAGACCAGCACATAAAAGTGGTCTCTATTCAGGTTTCAGGTTTCAGATGAACTTCTTTCAAGGCCTCTCCCACCCCCACCCCCTTACCCCCACACCCCACCATTTGGAGTGAAAAGAAGAGGAGAGGGAAGAAGGAGAAATGTGGGGGCGTGTGTGGGGGGGGGGGGCGGGGGGGGGGTTAGGAGGAGAAAGAGATGTATTGGCTGAGAATGACTGCTTCTTCTTCTTATTATTATTATTAGTAGTAGTAGTAGTATTGTAGCCAAGCGCATAGCTTCAGATAGTGCTTCACGCACAAGTTTTATAGCAGACGCCTCTATATGTTCCTGGCCTGTGCGCGGGAATTCTTGTCTATCCTTTAATTCAGTAAATCATAATCATTAGTTAGTTCTTTTGTGCCGTACCCCTTATATGCCACTCGGGTACACGGCTACATTGGTGTTATATTATTAGAGCGGAGGTAGCAGAATGGTTAACACGCTCATCCGCCAATACAGAGTTCGCGAGGGTGTGGGTTCGAATCCCACTCTCGCCCTGTCTCCCAAGTTTGACTGGAGAATCAAAATAAGCGTCTAGTCTTTCGGATGAAACGATAAACCGAGGTCCAGTGTGCAGCACTGAAAAAGAACCCATGGCAACGACAACACGTCCTCTGGCAAAATTCTGTCGAAAAAAATCCACTCTGATAGGGACACCAATATAATATTAAACATATGCATGCACTCAAGGCCTGACCAAGCGTGTTGGGTTATGCTGCTGGTCAGGCATCTGCCTTGTAGATGTGGTGTAGTGTATATGGATTTGTCCGAACGCAGTGACACCCTAGGTTTTTGAGGAACTGGAACTGAAACTTCCTTTCCTCCTCCTCCTCCTCCTCCTCCTTCTATTCCTCTTCCTTTCATTCTGCATTGTCGATGGGTCATCGGTTTTTGGTGTGTGTGTGTGTGTGTGTGTGTGTGTGTGTGTGTGTGTGCGTGTGTGTGTGTGTGTGTGTGTGTGTGTGTGTGTGTGTGTGTGTGTGCGTGTGTGTGTGTGTGTGTGTGTGCGTGTGTGTGTGTGTGTGTGTGTGTGTGCGTGTGTGTGTGTGTGTGTGTGTGTGCGTGTGTATGTGTGTGTGTGTGTGCGTGTGTGTGTGTGTGTGTGTGTGTGTGCGTGTGTGTGTGTGTGCGTGTGTGTGTGTGTGTTCCTGTTTCCCCCTCTGCCTCCCTCCCTCAACAGATGCATGGAGGATTGTTTTTGACAAAGCCGATGGACCTGTGATAGCCACAGGCGTTATTCTCTCTCTCTCTCTCTCTCTCTCTCTCTGTGTGTGTGTGTGTGTGTGTGTGTGTGTGTGTGTGTGTGTGTGTGTGTGTGTGACAACTGTCGTTGTCAGTGTTGTCTTTTGATCGATTCCTTTTTCCTGTTCCTTCCAGTTGTGCTTGATTGGGAGAAGATCAAAGGTGTTCATCATTTAGTGTGTGTGTGTGGGGGGGGGGGAGTGTGTGTGTGTGTTTGTAAGGGGCGAGCGTGTGCGTGTGTGTGTGTGTGTGTGTGTGTGTGTGTGTGTGTGTGTGTGTCTGCCTATCTGAGTTTGGGGGTGGGACGGCGTGCGTGCGTCCACGTGTGTGTGTTGGGTGGGGAGGGGGGGGGGAAGGGAGCGGGGCGCGCGCGCTTGTGTATGTGTGTGTGTGTGTGTGTGTGTGTGTGTGTGTGTGTGTGTGTCTAATAGACTCAATTTTCGCCGCTGGCGCTATTTTCGTTCTCTCTGACAACTGTTGTCTATTTTGTCACTTAACCGTTTCTTTTCCCGTTCTTTTCAATCGCGCTTGATTGAAAGGCATTGACACAGATATTAGATATATTTTTAAATTATCATTTAATGTGTGTGTTTGTTTGTATGTGTGTGTGTGTGTGTTTCTTTGTGTGTGTTTGTGTGTGTGCGTTTGTGTATGTGTGTGTGTGTGTGTTTCTGGTGCTTTGTGTGGGCGGTGGGGGGGGCGGAAGGCGGTGGAGAGCGTGCGTGCGCATGCGTGAGAGAAAGGGGGAGAGAGAGAGAGAGAGAGAGACAGACAGACAGAGGCGGAGTGAAGGAGGAGAGAGACTGAGCAAGAGAGAGAGATGGGGGGGGGGGGGAGAGGAGGGAACAGAGGAACACACAGAGAGAGAGAGAGAACGAAAATCGAAAAAAAAGAAGAAAAAAAAGCCAGGGCAGGGCAATGGTAATCCGGCTGTGTCATTAACCCAGACAAGTGCCGGGTTTGATAATCACTTTAATTGATGATGAGCCCATCATCATCCCCCCCTGCCCTCCCCCTACCCCCTCCTCCTCTCTCCCCACCCTCCCTTCACCTTCCCTTCCTCCTTCCCCCCCCCCCACCCCGTCCCTCCGTTCCCTCAAGCAAGCGTTGATTGGTTACGTGCTGTCAGCCATGTTGGGGGAAGACATGGGGAAGCACACGTAATCCGGATTGGTTTTTGGTGAACAAGGAGTTTGTGTTGTGGTGTGTTCGTGTGTGTGTGTGTGTGTGTGTGTGAGTGTGTGTGTGTGTGTGTGTGTGAAAAGATAATGGAATGATTATAAAACAGAACAAATTGAGATGGAACAAAACAAGATATGACATATGATATGATATGATTTGATATGATATGCATATGATGTGATACTGCCTTGGACAGCTATGAGCGTGCGCGCGCACACACACACACACACACACACACACACACACACACACGCACACACACTCATCCACATCACAAGCACACACATAACCACAACACATACACTGACACAGAGATAGACAGAGATATATAGACAGACACCCACCACGCCCCCTCCACCCCCCACCCCCACATACAGCGTTTTAGGAATGTCGACAAACCACACATATTGACTTGGTAATCAGACTCAGTATCAGAGGCTTAATGAAGAACCTTGAGTTAATGCTGAACAAGTCCACATTAAAAAAAAGAAAAAGAAAAAGAAAAAAAGTTCATTAGAGTCGTCGTCATCACCATTATCATAATACGTAGTGGTAATGGTATCAGTTCTGTGAGCAATGATTCTGTTGTTGTTGTTGTTGTTTGTAGGTTTGGGTGGGTGTTTTGTTGTTGTTGTTGTTGTTTGTTTGTTTGTTTGTGTTTGTTGTTTTTGTTTTTTGGGGGTTGTTGGTTGGGGTTTTTTGTTTGTTTGTTTGTTTGTTTTTTTGGTTTGTTTTTTTTGCATTCTTGTAGTTGGCGCTCAAATATTTTTCTTCTAAACATGCCTTCTTCTTGTTATTCTTATTCATGTTGGTGTTATTCTTGTTCATGCTGATCAAAGCCGGAAAACGACCTTCTGTTGCGCTCGGCTGGGCTCTAAATAGCATCAACTGATTTCTTGGCGCTGTGTTCGTGTTACGAAATCGGTACGCGAGAAATTCCGCACTCGGTACAGACACACGACCCGGAAAACCGACGATCGGTCCGATGCCAATGTATGCAGGGCTTTAGGTAAGGTTCATTGACGTTCTGCGCTTTTGTCGGCGTAATCGCTTGGATTTAGTTATTTTCGAACGTGTTTGTCTCTGTGAGCAGCGTTTCGCTTTGTTTCCAATTCAACTTTTCAATTCGTTTCAAGTTAATACTTTTCTTTATTATTTTCAGTTCATTTCGTTTCGTTTCGTTTCTTTTTCTGCTAGATTCTTTTAGTTTCTTACTGATAAAAATGGTAACAAATGCAGGTGTGTTTTTTTCACACACATACATACACACACACACGTACGTACGCACGCACGCACACACACACACACACACACACACACACACACACACACACACACACACACACATACACACACATACACATACAACACACAGACACATACACAACACACACACCCACACACACTTACACACACACAACACACACACACACACACACACACACACACACACACACACACACACACACACACAGACAACTTCATAGAGTGAACTGAGAGTCCCAGCAAGCATCCTCAGAAAAACGATGTACATTATGATG
>NC_134883.1:50281900-50284400 GCF_041734735.1 Babylonia areolata
CCCCCCCCCGCAGCCCCCCCTTCCCCTCCATCCCCCCACCTTCATCGTTCCCCAACACCCTTTCTCCCTCTAGGAGCTGTCAGTTTTCTACCAGAACACATTTCAAGTTCACATGCACGAACACACATGCTCACGCGTTTAGTCTCTCTCTCTCTCTAACTCTCTCTCTCCCTCTCTCTCTCTCTCTCTCTCACACACACACACACACACACACACACACACACACACACACACACACACACACACACACACACACACTCACACACACACACACACACACACACACACACACACACACACACACACACACACACACACACACACACACACACACACACACACACACACACACACACACACACACACACATTCGAGCACACACTTTGTCACAGATTTCCCCGACATGACAATGTGCTGCAAAATAGTTTTGCCAAAGAAAGACGAAAGAAAGAAAGAAACAGAGAAGAACTTTCACTTTCACTTTCACTTTCTCAAGGAGGCGTCACTGCGTTCGGACAAATCCATACACGCTACACCACATCTGTTGAGCAGATGCCTGACCAGCAGCATAACCCAACGCGCTTAGTCAGGCCTTGAGTGCATGCTTACATATTTGTGTACCTATGAAAGGGGATTTCATTTTACGTAATTTCGCCAGAGGACAACACTCTCGTTGCCATGGGTTCTTTTTCAGTGCGCCAAGTGCATGCTGCACACGGGACCTCGGTTTATCGTCTCTTCCGAAAGACTAGACGCTCAGTTTGATTTTCCAGTCAAACTTAGGAGAAAGGGCGAGAGCGGGAATCGAACCCACACCCTCACGGACTCTCTGTATTGGCAGCTGAGCGTCTCAACCATTCTGCCACCTTCCTCTAGAGAAGAATAAGAACAAGAAGAAGGAGAATAAGATGAAGAATGACTTAATCAATGAATCAACGAACAGCTAAAGCAGCCAATGAAGACAAGCCTCCCAGTTTTCCTGACCCAAACATTTATGCCTCCAAACAATTTTCATCTGGAGAGCCATGTAGCTGTGTGGGAGCAAACGATCGACAACGTATGTTGCCTGCAGCTGACAACGTAATTGACAGCGTCATCAACTCTGCTTACGTCAGAGAGAGAGAGAGAGGTAGAGAGAAAGGGGGGGGGAGAAAGAGAGGGAGAGACAGGAGGGACAAAAGCGCATGTGCAAGCGCGCACACAAACAAACACACACACACACACACACACACACAAGGTACAAGGTAGCGCCAACGTTTGTTTGTTGTTTTTTTCTCTGCAGGCAAGTGTACTTGTTTTCAAAAATAAAAAAGCGGATTTTTCTACAGAGTTTTGCTAGTAACAACCTTTTTTGTTGCCATCGATTCCGTGCGCTAAGTGCATACTACGCACTTGGGACCTCGGTTTATCGTTTCATCCCAATGACTTTGGCTGGTCGATTCCGTGACAAACAATGCGGCTGATGATGATGAGTTCGATCTGTTGTGGATGACTTGTATAAAGTACAAGATCAGCACTCTATGTTATAGATGCATTCACAAAACTGCCCCTTCCTATCTCTGCGGCTGCCTTCACCTCTACAATCTTTCTCTTTCAATGGCTTCAGTAACCTCTTGGCTGCTGATATGAATGTGCTTGGTCAGTAAAGGCTGTCACCTCGCTAGGACATAGGCGAATTGTTTGGACGTCTGCCACCATCCTTTCTTTGGACTATTGTCCGCTTTGGACTGCGTGGCCATTGTTCATAAACACCAATGGCATTTCTTAAAAAGGACTCAAAAGATAATCATTGCGCTTCAGTTTTATACCGCACTGATCTAATTTCACCAGATTTCGGCAGTCAAAGGGTTAAATGGACAGAACGGTTATACCGCACTGATCTAATTTCACCAGATTTCGGCAGTCAAAGGGTTAAATGGACAGAACGGGCGGTCATTTCCAACTGAGTGGTGGGGTGGGGTTTTGGGAGAGGGTGAGGGTGGGAGTGTCGATCTTGACCAGTCGCAAATGACCCCATGCGTCATTGAAAGCTAGCCCAGAATGGCGCAGGGTTAAAACCCAGCATGCGGGTAATTTGAGGCCACTGTACCGGCAGGTTCCACCCCCATACCCCCCCCCCCCCCCCCCCCCCCCCCCCCCACCGTTTGAATGACTGCTGTGAAACAAGACGGAGCGCGATGATTTATGAACCAATCAGAGCATCACAAGGGAATTTCGTTTCTCTGTGTGTTCCGTTCCCTGATTTCTCGGAGTCAGTCAATACCGGATATGACATCACAACAGACCACCCGTAGGGACGTCGAGGGTGTTTGTATGTTGTGATTAATATCCCTGTCCTACTCTGAACAGAACCTTCTGTGCTGGTAGGGTTTGGTTTGAACAATTCTTTAACCCCTTGGCTGCTAGCTGATGTATGCTCGTCAGTGAAGGGCTGTCACCTCGCTTAATAGCCAAAAAAAGCGTTAGACGAGACAGAGCGAAAACCTGACAAGATGGCGTG
>NC_134883.1:50294400-50299400 GCF_041734735.1 Babylonia areolata
AGATTAGGTTAAGGTTGACTGGGGTTAAGGTTGACTGAGGTTAAGATTAGGTTAAAGTTGACTGGGGTTAAGGTTGACTGGGGTTAAGATTAGGTTAAGGTTGACTGGGGTTAAGGTTGACTGGGGTTAAGGTTAGGTTAAGGTTGACTGGGGTTAAGGTTGACTGGGGTTAAGGTTAGGTTAAGGTTGACTGGGGTTAAGGTTGACTGGGGTTAAGGTTAGGTTAAGGTTGACTGGGGTTAAGGTTGACTGGGGTTAAAATTAGGTTAAGGTTGACTGGGGTTAAGGTTGACTGGGGTTAAAATTAGGTTAAGGTTGACTGGGGTTAAGGTTGACTGGGGTTACTGGGGTTAAGGTTGACTGGGGTTAAAATTAGGTTAAGGTTGACTGGGGTTAAGGTTGACTGGGGTTAAGGTTAGGTTAAGGTTGACTGGGGTTAAGGTTGACTGGGGTTAAGATTAGGTTAAGGTTGACTGAGGTTAAGGTTGACTGGGGTTACTGGGGTTAAGGTTGACTGGGGTTAAGATTAGGTTAAGGTTGACTGGGGTTAAGGTTGATTGGGGTTAAGATTAGGTTAAGGTTGACTGGGGTTAAGGTTGACTGAGGTTAAGATTAGGTTAAGGTTGACTGGGGTTAAGGTTAGGTTAAGGTTGACTGGGGTTAAGGTTGACTGGGGTTAAGGTTAGGTTAAGGTTGACTGGGGTTAAGGTTGACTGGGGTTAAGGTTAGGTTAAGGTTGACTGGGGTTAAGGTTGACTGGGGTTAAAATTAGGTTAAGGTTGACTGGGGTTAAGGTTGACTGGGGTTAAAATTAGGTTAAGGTTGACTGGGGTTAAGGTTGACTGGGGTTACTGGGGTTAAGGTTGACTGGGGTTAAAATTAGGTTAATTGACTGGGGTTAAGGTTGACTGGGGTTAAGGTTAGGTTAAGGTTGACTGGGGTTAAGGTTGACTGGGGTTAAGATTAGGTTAAGGTTGACTGGGGTTAAGGTTGACTGGGGTTAAGGTTGACTGGGGTTAAGATTAGGTTAAGGTTGACTGGGGTTAAGGTTGACTGGGGTTAAGATTAGGTTAAGGTTGACTGGGGTTAAGGTTGACTGAGGTTAAGATTAGGTTAAAGTTGACTGGGGTTAAGGTTAGGTTAAGGTTGACTGGGTTAAGATTAGGTTAAATTTGACTGGGGTTAAGGTTGACTGGGGTTAAGGTTAGGTTAAGGTTGACTGGAGTTAAGGTTAGGTTAAGGTTGACTGGGGTTAAGGTTGACTGGGGTTACGGTTGACTGGGGTTAAGGTTATGTTAAGGTTGACTGGGGTCAAGGTTGACTGGGATAAGGTTGACTGGGGTCAAGGTTAAAGGTCCCGTAGCCTTTTACGGCCATCAGGGCAGTGAATTCATATCCTCTGTGTCTGTGGCTCGGCAACAGGTAGGCGGGGCCCAGTCCTCTCCTTCCGCCCGTTTTAACCTTCCACATCCTGAGTCAGGTACCCGTTCGAACCAGGGTGGAGTGAGGAAAAACGGGAGCCAGGTGCCTTTCCCTAGCACACAACACCATGCGGAAACTGGGCATCGAAGTCCGATCACTGCTGAACACTGGATCAAAGTCTATCGTTTGACCCACTTTGGCAAGTTTTGAGCATAACGAAACTAATCTGAAACCAAAATTTGCTGACACTGACAGAGAGACAAACTGGAGCAGAAGATGCTGACGCAGATTCCGTATCGAAGCTCTGAGTGTGGACGCAGTAAAGCCAGGCAGCAGAATCCCTTGCCACTGGCGGCAATCTGCAATATTGTGTTTGGTTAACGACAGCCAGAAAAAGGTCAGGGCATAGCGATGGCGTTCTTTATTACTTCCATTCTGTCTCCTCTTTCTGACTCTCAGTGTCTGCCTGTCTGTCTCTCTGTCTCTGTCTTTCTGTCTCTGTCTTCCTGTCGCTGTGTGTGTGTGTGTGCCTTACGGGTGTGTGTGCGTGTGTGTGTGTGTGTGTGTGTGTGTGTGTGACATTGTAATGGGTCAGAAGGCCTTCTACAGTAAAACATTTCAGAGTTCTGTGTGTGCCTCTGTGTCTGTCTGCCTGTCTCCCTGCTTGCCTGCCTCTGTCTGTCTGTCTCTGTCTCTGTCTCTCTTTGTGTTGATCAATCTATATATCTGTTAATCTGTCTTTTTTCTTTCTTTTTTTTTCTTTTTTTTCTCTCTCACAGACTGTCTGTATGTCGGTCGGTCGGTCGGTCAGTCTCTCTCTCTCTCTCTCTCTCTCTCTCTCTCTCTCTCTCTCTCTAACTCCTATGTAGTTTTCTCCCTCCCACCCATCTCCTTCCGTTGACACCCCCATCCCACCACCAATCACCCCCCCCCCCCCCCCCCCCCCCCCTCTTTCCCCAAACCCCGTCTCAAGCACACAAAGCCTCACAGATGTGTGTGAAGCCCCAGAAACGCCCAGAATGAAAGAAAGAAAGAAAAGAAAGAAAGAAGTGTACCGAAAAAGGTGGGGGGGGGGGGGGGGGGGGAGAGAAGAAGAAGATTATCGATTTCTGCCCAGTAAACAAGGGGAGCCTTGTCGAACCGTCACCGCTCAACACGGGCATCACAGTGGTGGAGTATTGGCCTAGTGACAACGTGTCCGCTTAGGAAGCGAGAGGATGTCAGCGCACAGGTTCGAATCCCACACCCACCGGTATTTTCTCCCCCTCCACTTGACCTTGAGTGGTGGTCTGGACGCTAGTCATTCGGATGAGACGATAAACTGAGGTCCCGTTTGTAAGATACACTTCGCGCACGTAAAAGAGCCCACTGACGACAGCAGCGCCAGACAGACAGATGAATATGCAAATAAAACTCACAAACAAATGATTTTTGGAAGAAAACAAAATTTTCAATACAGGTCCATCGACCCATTAGAAGCGGTTGACTGACAAGAAAGAGAGAGAGAGAGGGAGAGAGAGGGAGAGAGAGACAGACTGAGATGATTTATTCACTTTAGGCCATTGCCCCATATGAATGAAGGGCGATAATACAATATGCAGATGTCACCATAACCATCAGTAAACATTCACCACTTTCACAATTAGCTAAAGAAATCATGATAATACCGTTTCTCTTAACTTAAAAGCTCTGTGTAAATACAATGCGAGAGTACGTATGACACCATTATCAGATGATGCCAGGGAGGGAGAGAGAGAGGGAGAGAGAGAGGGAGAGAGAGGGAGAGAGAGAAGGGACAGAGAGAGAGGGAGAGAGAGAAGGGAGAGAGGGAGAGAGAGAAGGGAGAGAGAGAGGGAGAGGGAGAGAGAGAAGGGAGAGAGGGAGAGAGAGAGGGGGAGAGAGAGAAGGGAGAGAGAGAAGGGAGAGAGAGAAGGAGAGAAGGGAGATAGAGAAGGGAGAGAGAGAGGGGAGAGAGAAGGGAGAGAGAGATAGGGAGAGAGAGAAGGGAGAGAGAGAAGGGAGTATCAGCCGATAATGTGATGATGATGCTTGTTCTGAGAACAGTGATTTTGATGGTGCACTTCTCACTGTTCTTTATTCAAGGGAGATAAAGACTTTAATGGACAGACAGACAGGCAGACAGACAGACAGACAGAAGCAGACAAATAAAAACACAACAAGAAAGAGGGAAGAAGGGAAGGGGGCTAGAGGGGGGAAGGTCAGAGCAGGGTAAAGGGAGGTAAGCAGGGGTGGTGGCGGTGGTGAAGGGGGGGGGGAGCTCGTGGGAGGTGGGGGCGGGGGGTTGGTTCTGTGGGAGCGTACGTCGGCAAAGCGTGCACGTGGGACACTATGCAAATATTGACAGGTCAAAGAGCGCTTCCTTCCCTTAAGGGCCTCAGTGCCTCCGTGCCCGATTAACTGCCCCTCACTCTCCCTGCCCTGCCTGCCTGAGTTTTGTCCCTTTGATGGTCGGCCCGTCAACTTGTGTGTATCGTTTGTCGGTATTTCTAGCGGCGACTGACTGCGGGAATGGAGCGGGTGTGGTGTGTTGTGTTGTGTTGTGTTGTGTTGTGTTGTGTTGTGTTGTTTTGACTCGTTTGTCGGTATTTCTAGCGGCGACTGACTGCGGGAATGGAGCCGGTGTGTTGTGTTGTGTTGTGTTGTGTTGTGTTGTGTTGTGTTGTGTTGTGTTGTGTTGTGTTGTGTTGTTTTGACTCGTTTGTCGGTATTTTTAGCGGCGACTGACTGCGAGAATGGAGCAGGTGTGTTGTGTTGTTTTGACTTGGTCTGTATCACTGTGCTATCTATTGGGTGGCCCGGTTGGGGATGTCTGTGTCTTTATATCTCTATATATGTCTGTATGTCTGTCTGTCAGTGTCTCAGTGTCAGTGTCTGTGTATATGTGACTGTAGTCTGTCTCAGTGTCTCTTTGTCTCTGTCTTCCTCATGTTTTTTACTTTGTTTGTTTGTGGGGTTGTTTTTTTGTTTTGTTTTGTTTTTGGGGGGGTTGTTTTTTGTTTTTTTTGTAAAGGACATAGTGAAAAGAAGTTTGCATTGCCCTCAGTGAAACATTCGAGTTCGAGTTCTGTCTGCCTGTCTGTTTCTCTCTCTCTCTCTCTCTCTCCCCCTCATGTTTCTGTCCTATGTGCAGTGCGGGCGCGCGTGCGTGTCTGTGTGTGTGTGTGTGTGTGTTTATTTTTGTGTGTGTATATGTATGTGTGTATGTGTGTTTGTGTGTGTGTGGATGTGCTTGCGCAGACAGACACGACCAAGACGTTACACACGGAAATCGGGCCCGGGGGGGAAACAAAAACAAACTGTGACGATTCTTGCTGAAACGGCTGAAACACTGAGTGTTTGATGACAGAGCATGACGTGGTTGTCTGCCCTTTGGTTTACTTTACCACCACTCTCCCGCCCCCTTTCCTTCCTTCACCCCCCACCCCCCCACCCCTCCTCACCCCCCTCTCCCAGTCCCCCTGCCTTGTCCCCCCTGGTCTCACGCTTTGGTCTTAACGTCTCTATCCCTTCCTTTTACTTTTTCTCCCCCCACCAGTTCCCCTCCAAGGGCTTTCCTG
>NC_134883.1:50301900-50309400 GCF_041734735.1 Babylonia areolata
TCTCTCTCTCCCACTCTCTTTATGCCAGAAAAAAGTTATCGGTCTATCATCATGAATTTCAATACCTTTGATTATTAATCATATTCACGTGTGAATGTTGAAATGTGTGGGTCTCACTCTGTGCATGGGGTTGTAGGGAAGGAGACAGGATGAGTTATTGTAGTTTGTTGCTTTGTAAGTAGGTTTTTTTCATTGGTTTCTCACGTGATTTTTCAGTGGATTTTTGTCGTTGATATCTTTCTTGTTAATGGTTTTGTGTTCATGTGTTCTTTGCTGTAGCCCTACCCCCCACATCCCTCTTTTTTTTCTTTCTTTTTATACCCCAGGGCTGAGTGAAAAAAAAACATATGTTTTGCTTATCTCATTACCCTGGTAAAATAAATGTTCGTTTCGTTTCGGTTCTCTCTCTCTCTCTCTCTCTCTCTCTCTGTACAACACTCGAAACACTCTACAGCTGTACATCAAAGCCACAGTGGTCAGTTCCAGCCATACGAGTTCAATAATAGATGTGAGCGTGCTGTCCATTGTACGACTGGCCTTGTTCTCTGACAGGTTGTCAGCTGTGTAATGGCTGCAAGCAGCATCATTTTGTTGGCTACACCCGTACAGTTCGGAAGCATGATTTTTTTTTTCTTTTTTAAAATATTTTTTTAGGAAAAAGTTTTGCTTCTCCTAAGTCTTTCTAGTTGGGAAACTGAAATATAATGGTGATACAAATGCCTTTCACATTGTGACATTGACATGAAATCGGTATTGAAGTAATATTCGTTTTCAACAAATTTTAAAATTGTTTATATGCGTGTCTAGAGTGTACTATACTGTTTATAATTTATCTATTTGTCTATTCCTAAGTCTAGCGGTTTGGGGAACTGATTATAATATGTGATAAAAATGTCTTTTTCTACGTTGTTGCATTGCAGTTGAATCGGTATACATGTAATATTCTTATTCAACAAATCTTAAAATGTAGGATTAACTTTCTTTGAATCTTTTGAATCTTTTTGTTTGTATGTGCGTGTATGATATACTATACTATTTATTTAATTGCTCGGTTTTTCTTTGTTTGTTTGTTGTTGCTGTTGTTTTATTTTTGTTTGTAGACGTTGTAAAACTCTCGTATACCCGTTCTTATTCCGAAGTCAATGTCTCGCAGGGAATATTGTTGTTGTTGTTTTCTTACGATGGGTAGGACACTTCCATCATCAAAGGAATAATAAACACCCTCGTACGCGAAAGTTCTGTTCCCAAGTATCCATCAAGTGCGAAACACAGATATTGTCTTACCCCGGAGAAAAAACAAAAACAAAACACAGCAGCCGATTTTCTGCACAACCCTGTGAGAGTCTGTGAGCGATGAGAACAGCTGTGTGGGCGGTGTGGGCGGTGTGGGGGTGTGGGGTGGGTGGGGGTTCACTATGGGTAACTCGTTTGATCTGAACATGCAGGGTGTACCAGTGTTCCAAGACCCATTCATCAGAGAGAAGGGTGAAGGCTTTGAGCCAGATAATGGGGTAAGGGTGGGGTGTGGGGGGTGGTGGGGCGGGTGGGTGAGTTGTGTGGGGTGGGGGTGGAGGTGGGGGTTGGGGAACTCACCGTCCTCATCTTCCAGAACACTCTCCCTTCCTTCCACCCCCCTCCCCCCTCCTCCCCCGTCCCCCGCCCCCCTTCTTGTCCATCTCAACCTTCATCTCAACAGATTTGGGAAGATGTTGCTATCTGTCTGTCTGTCTGTCTCTCTCTTTCACACACACACACACACACACAAACACACACCACCACCACCACCACCACCACCATCACACCACACACACACACACACACACACACACACACACACACACACACACACACACACACGAGCGCGCGCGCGTGTTACATAAAGACACTCTTTGTGTTTGGGTATCTCAGCGTGTGTTTGCAAGCGTGTTACATATGTGTGATATTCAGTGATCATTTCCCCATACCTGTTGCCTCTCTCTCCAATGTATTGTCATTGTTGTTGCTGTTGTTTCGGTATGTGAGATGCTTTTATTTGAGAACATATGTTTTTTACTCTTCTTTAATCAAGTAAACCGCGTGTGTGGGGTAGGTGGAAGGTGGGTGGGTGCGGGTGTGTGCTGATTATCTGGTTGTGGTTTTCCGCAATTTATCTTTATTCTTATCTTATCTGTCTATTATAATCAGTGTGCAATATAGTAGGCTATGCTTATAATTGTATTCAAAATAATGTTTCTTAATTATTTCTGTATACCAGTTATTACCTGCAGTGTGTGGATGTATGTATGAAGCGGTGTATGTGATATTTTTTACATTTGTGTCTTCGTAATATTCGTGAAAGCTGTAGTTGATTTTTACAGTTATGGTCCCCATGTTGTTTACTTGTCTATGTTGTGATAATGCACCTGACCAAATTTCTCCAGTTGGAGATAATAAAGTTATTCTTATGATGGAGTCTCCCGTCGGATCGACGGATGAGTAGGCAGGTAGGCTTATCTGTCGGTGTGTGTCCTCATATGGGAGACGAGGCCGATTCTGGATGCGCAGCACTTCCCACAGGTGTTGCAAGGGAAAACATGTTGCTGTTGTTTCGGTATAACTACAGACAATCAACAACAACAACAACAGCAGCAGCAGCAGCAGAAGCAACAGAAGCAGCTCCAGCAAAAACAAGAAGAAGAAGAAAACACTAACCAAACACTAAGAGAAGGGATGATCTGTGTTGCAGAACTACAAGATGGGGCTGACGGGGTGCGGCAACTTCCTCAAGTACTCCATGTTTCTCTTCAATGCCGTCATTCTGGTAAGATTGCATGCTCTCCCTCCCTGCCGTCGTCTACCTCCTTGTCTGTCTCTCTTTCTCTGTCTGTCTGTCTCGCTCTCTGTCTGTCTCTCTCTGTCTCTGTCTCTCTCTCTCTTTCTCTCTCCGTCTGACTCTCTCTCCCTCCTTCTCTGTCTGTCTGTCTCGCTCTCTGTCTGTCTCTATCTCTCTCTCTCTCATTCTCTCTCCGTCTGACTCTCTCTCCCTCCTTCTCTGTCTGTCTGTCTCGCTCTCTGTCTCTCTCTCTCTCTCTCTCTCTCTCTTTCTCTCTCCGTCTGACTCTCTCCCTCCTTCTCTGTCTGTCTGTCTCGCTCTCTGTCTCTCTCTCTCTGTGTCTCTATCTCTCTCTCTTTCTCCGTCTGACTCTCTCTCCCTCTCTCTCTGTCTGTCTCTCTCTGTCTCTGTTTCTCTCTTTCTCCGTCTGACTCTCTCTCTCCCTCTCTCTCTCTCTGTTCTGTGCCTCTCTTTCTTTGTGTCTGTCTCTCCTTCTCTCTCTCTTCCTGTCTCTCTCTCATTTTTTCATCCATTCTCTCTCTTTTCTTTTCTTTCTCTACCTTTTTCTTCATCTCTCTCTTTCTCTCTCTCTCCTCCCCCTCCCCCTCCTCCTCCTTCTTCTTCTCTTTTCCCTCTTCCCCTCTCCTTCTCTCTCTCCACCCCTCTCTCTCTGTCTCGCCACCCACTCTCACTCTTTCACCACCACCCCCCTCCGCCCGCTCTCTCTCTTACCACCACCACCCTCTCTCTGTCTCTCTCTCTGTTTCTGTCTGTCTGTCTGTCTGTCTCTCTCTCTCTCTCTCATCCTTTGTCTTTTCCCTCCTTTTCTCAGTCATTACCCCCCTGTGTCTGTACTATAGTTCCTTGGTCGGAGTTTGCAGAGGGACGTTTCAAGTCATTCCATGACCTGCAGATCGATGTTCTGTCTTACTGTGCCGCCGTGCGGAAAATGATTCCCTGTGGTCATTACAGAAAAGGATTTCCCCTTTATATCAGGGGTGGGGGGGTCGGGGGGGGGCATAAAGGGCACACAGCGTATAACCTGTCATAAAGAATACAGGACACATGCGCTGTTAAATACAGTGTGATAAATCGGCGGTACGCTTTTGTTGTTGGTGTTGGTGTTGGTGCTGACATCGTCATAATTAGTAAGACCCGTGCTTTAAAGCTTTGGTGAATTCCGCGCGCAGCATGGTTTGTGAAAGGACATTAATGAACACGATCATCAGTCTATGTCAGGATCTGTTTGTTTGGGGGTTTTTTCTTAGTATTATTATTATGTGTTGCAAAAACACGCGCTGTTTACACACACACACACACACACACACACACACACACACACACATATATATATATATGTGTGTGTGTGTGTGTGTGTGTGTGTGTGTGTGTGTGTGTGTATTATCTTGTTATTGACTGAGCAAAATGAGAACAGGAAATCAGGAAAAAATAAGTTCCAGAAACTCTAAAATGTCCCAAAACCGCATGCATGTTTTTCTCTCATCCCTAGTGGCAATCTATAAACCTGCACAGGGCTGGCCACCGCTCTGTCAACCTGCCTTTTCCCTGCATAAGCAGTACCCCAGAACCACTCTCTCTTCACTGTCTCCCAGGGGGTAAGAAGTCCAAAGCCTTCTGCAAACCCTCCGGAGTGGTAGGCAGAATCCCAAAGCAATTTTCTGCTGAACATTGTCAGAGAGTCCCAAAACTGCCTTACACCAGTACATCCTTTTATCTGACAGTAGAGATTTTAGTGATAATGGAAGTGAAATGCTTGTATCCATGCACCCTGTGTTGGGGAGAGGGAGGGGGAGGGTGTGTGTGTGTGTGTGTGTGTATGAGAGAGAGAGGGGGGGACATAGAAAGTTGTGTGTGTCTGACTGTCTGTGGCTGTGTGATGGCAGATGTATTAGTGATGATGGAAGCGAAATGCATGTACACATGCTCTATATGTGTCTATGTCTGTGATGTTGTTGTTGTTTGCTGCGCACACTGGAGTCTTCCAATCATCCCTTTCTGAGCAAACCCAAAGCCCGAACCCAAAGCCGTATACAGGCAAACAGGTCGCGGGCCAAGCTAAGTGCCCTTGCTTCCTGTCTCTGGCGAAATTGGCTTCTCTCCCTTCTTCTGTGCTCTGATGGGTAGCAGGACAGGGGAGAGGGAGATGGAGGAAGATGAACGGGGGTGGGGACGGGGGGTGCGGGGGGGCGGGGAGGGGGGCTATGGCCCATTCAGCAGACCAGCTGAATCGGTAAATCGGGAAGGAAAGGAACCTGTAGATCATGGGGGAGTTCCAAGCAAATCAGAAAGGTTAAAAGGTGAGTTTCATTTCCGGTGGTAGTGGCGGGTGGTGACAGCAGGCAGACTGCTTTTTGTTGTTGTTTTTCTCCAGTCGTCAGCCTGTGTTCCTGTTCCTCTCCCGTTTGTTGTTTTGCATGTGTCTGTCCGTCTGTCTGTCTGTCTGTCTGTCTGCATTTGACTTCTCTTTCTGTTGTAGATCTCAAATACTCTCTATTTCTGTCTGTATGTCTCTGTCTGTCTGTACGTCTGTCTGCCTGTCTGTCTGCATTTGGCTTCTCTTTCCATTGTATATGTCAGATACTGTCTGTTTGTCTCTATGCCTCTGTGTGTGTGTGTGTGTGTGTGTGTGTGTGTGTGTGTGTGTTGTCTCTCTCGATCGAAAGGGAAATACAATACGACATTCAACTGAATATCATTCAGAACTAATGCGGTAGGGTTCCAGTCTATCGGATTTTTCCTTGCGTATGTGAAGAACAACCTTATTTCACGGCGTTACAACTCTCTGTTTTTTTCTATGGTTTGGTCTTTTTGTCTTTTTCTCTATCCGTTTTTTTTTTGTTTGTTTGTTTGTTTGTTTTTGTGTTTTTTTTAGACTCTTCTTTCTTCTTTCTTTCCTCCTTCACCTTTCTCACCTGTCACTTGCATGCTTGTCTCCCTTCTGTTTCCCCATGCTTTCGAAATCGGGTTCAGGGCAAATAAATATCGTGAACCGCCTAGTTAACTCCCCACTGAATCAGAGCTGAATTCACCAGGCACTTGGCCAGAGAACGCAGGCTGTGACGTCAGTCCACAAATGTTACGAGGGAAGTACTTTCGGGAGCGCTTGCCCGTAATATTCCGTGACAAATATATACGCTGCCTGCTTCCAGGTTGTAAGTGGCTTTCCTCTTGGGACGTACACATCCCAACGTCTCAGCCCTGTGAAAGATAACCGTCCACAAGACTCAAACCGACAAATGCTGACGTCAGGCCTCAAGAGCAGCACGAGAGCTTTAACAAGAATAACCTCTTTCGGTCTGGTCCCTTCACCAGGGGAAATACGCTATCAGTCAGGAAAGAGTTAACGTGAAAACGTAGCTCGGTCGTTGCGTGAGCAGCACGTAATGGTCTTGGGGGGACTGAACCGCCGTGCCGTGTGCTGTAGATAGTTGTGCCCCCTGTCTTATCACGGCGTGGGTTCTTTTGTGGCCTGCGTCAGAGTTATGTGGACGGTGCATCTCTCACACACTGTGTCTGTCTGTATCTCTCGGTGTCTGTCTGTCTCTCTCTCTCTCTCTCTCTCTCTATATATATATATATATATATATATATATATATGTGTGTGTGTGTGTGTGTGTGTGTGTGTGTGTGTGTCTCCCTCTCTCTTTGCTGAATTATCCCCCTTGGCAGTAGGGCTGTAAACTGCAATTTGCCAATAGAAAAAATTGTCAGGGTCAGGACTCTCTCCCTTTGTCTGCCTGTCTGTCGCTCTCTCTCTCTCTCTCTCAGTCTCTGTCTCTCTCTCTTCTCTCTCTCTCTCTCTATCTATCTATCTCTATCTATCTATCTCTCTATCTATATCTATCTATCTCTCTATCTATCTATCTATCTCTATCTATCTATCTATCTCTATCTATCTATCTCTCTCTCTCTCTCAGTCTCTGTCTCTCTCTCTCTTCTCTGTCTGTTTATATGTCTCTCCTTCCCCCTCCCTCTCTCTTTCTCTCCCTCCCTCTGCATGTTTCTTTGTCGTTCTGTCTGTCTATTCATCTGGCTGTATCTGTATGTATTTGTCTTCTACATTCTTTTTCCCTCTGTCTCTCTTTCCCCACTCTTTCTCTTTCCCTGTCTTTCTCGCCTTGTCTGTCATGTTGCTCAAGCTTTACAGACAGGGACATTTAAAGCAGTCCCATTACCTGCAGATCGATGTTCTGTCTGGTTAACCCCCCGTGTGGAAAATTATTCCCCGTAGACATTACAGGAATGAGATTTCCTTATTTCAGGGCGACAGAAAGGGCACACAGGGTATAACCTGTCATTAAGAACAAAGGACAGTTTCGCAGTAAAAAAAATTAAAAAACATAGTCATGATTTTGCACACTAGTTTATATCGGAGTCGTCAAATATGTTGTTTCAAACGATGCTGAATGAATATCACGATTAAGTGTGTTGTGAAGGTATTGTAAACGCGTCACTTTTTTCTCTAACGAGGATATATTTCTCAAATGTGTTTATTACGAAAGCTTCCCTTGTTTGTTTTTGTTTTTGTTTTTTCAATTTTTGCTTTTCTTTTTCCCACTTCCTTACCGATTTTAGGATTTTTTTGGTGGGTGGGGGGATTTAAGAGAGAAAGAAATGCTTTTGAGAAATCCACAAGTGTCGGTTTTAGCGTTATCCTTGTACATGCC
>NC_134883.1:50314400-50329400 GCF_041734735.1 Babylonia areolata
CTCCTTTGATTAACCCTTTGCCTGCTGCCTACGTGTATGCTCGTCAGTGAAGGGCTGTTGCTCTGAGCAAAGGCTGAGTTCACAGGTCAGGAAGTCAGTAACCATTTTTATCTGGACTGCTTCCTCTGGATTTTCTTCTTTTTCCCCCTTAATTTTGTCCATCCAAAATCAATGACAGCACTTAAAAAGTATACAAGGAGTTGTCCCTGCACTTCAGGTTCATACCAAGCAGATTTCTTGTCATCAGGATTCAGCAGTCAAGGGGTTAATCGCGGCTGAACTCCACACGCACTTGGCGAACGATGGTGGTGACGTCAGTCCACAGGTTTCGAGGGAGGAACATTCGGTAGTCCTTGTCTTATCAGGTCCGGGACAAATATACGTCGGCTGCTGCCTGGTTCTAAGGGGCTGTACCCCCTTCATCCCCAGAAATACCCCCCACCCCCACACCGCCACCCCCCTCACTCTGACGACTCGCGTCCAAGCGACTAAACTGTAGGAAAGACAATGTTCCAGGCTGAGAGATGCTGACGTCACGCCTCCAGAGCAGCACAAGAACTTTACAAGGATAACCCCTTCAGGCCCGTTCACCTGGGAAGTACGTTATCAGCCAGGAAAGGGTTAATGAGGTAAAAACGAAGCAGGGCTCCTCTTTCAGCGACCACTGTCTCTGTGTGATCACGTGCAGACAGTGACGTACTTCCGGTCGTTGCGTGAGCAGCACGTAATGGTCTTGGGGGGAGTGAACCGCCGTGCCGTGTGCTGTAGATAGTTGTGCCCCCTGTCTTATCACGGCGTGGGTTCTTTTGTGGCCTGCGTCAGAGTTATGTGGACGGTGCATCTCTCTCACACTGTGTCTGTCTGTATCTCTCGGTGTCTCTCTGCCTCTGTCTCTGTGTCTGTATCTCTCGGTGTCTGTCTGTCTGTCTCTGTCTGTATCTCTCGGTGTCTCTCTGCCTCTGTCTGTCTGTCTCTGTCTCTGTGTCTGTCTGTATCTCTCGGTGTCTCTCTGCCTTGTCTGTCTGTCTCTGTGTCTGTATCTCTCGGTGTCTCTCTGCCTTGTCTGTCTGTCTCTGTGTCTGTATCTCTCGGTGTCTCGCAGCCTCTGTCTGTCTGTCTCTGTCTCTGTGTCTGTCTGTATCTCTCGGTGTCTGTCTGTCTCTGTCTGTCTGTCTCTGTGTCTGTCTGTATCTCTCGGTGTCTCTCTCTGTCTGTCTCTGTGTCTGTCTGTCTCTGTCTGTCTGTCTCTGTCTCTGTGTCTGTCTGTATCTCTCGGTGTCTCTCTGTCTGTCTGTCTGTCTCTCTCTCTCTCTCTCTCTCTCTCTCTCAGCCTGTGTCTATGTGTCTCCTTCTCACTCTCTTCCTTCCTCCCCAACTCTCTCCCCCTCTCTCTCCCTCTCTCTCTCTCTCTCTCCCCCCCCTCTCTCTCTCTCTCTCTCCCTCTCTCTCTCTCTGCATGTCTGTCTGTCTGTCTGTCTCCCTCCCTCCCTAGCTGCCTCTCTAGCTCTCTTTCTCTCTTTTTCTGCAGCTCGGTGATCACATTTTTGTTCACTGAGGGAGTCTAACCAATCACATTCCCTCTCTGCCTGATTGTGTCTCTGTGTGGAATATAAATCCCCGTTGTCATCACGATAAAGACGCAAGATCGCGGACAATAAGGACACACGGTTTATAGACCGTCACAAAGAACAAACGGGCTGCTGCATGGTAAAATAAGCATGATTAAGCATTTTGATACGGCATTCTAGTTTTGATTAGTTCTCAAGAACATACCGTGTTTGAAATTAAACAATACTGAGTACCGTACTTAATTGTTTGGTGATGGTATAATTATGGACACGGCCGCATTTCTGTATCAAGGATTTTCAAGGATCTCAAAAGCGTGTCTTACCAAATCATTTATTTATCTATTTATCTATTCTTTTATTCTTTTTTTTTTCTCGAGGCCTGACTAAGCGCGTTGGGTCACGCTGCTGGTCAGGCATCTGCTTGGCAGATGTGGTGTAGCTTGAGCTAGTGATACTGATACTGATACTCATTTATTCATTCATTTATTTTCATTCTTTTTTTTCTTTTTTTCTTTCTTTCTTTCCTTCTTTTTTGCTCGCCTCTTCTTTGCGCCACTGATACAATTATTACTGAGAAAGAATTGTGAAAGAGGGGGGGAAAAAATGCTCACAAGGAATCTGCCGCTATCGATTTTGAGTCTGTTCCTCATGTATTCCCCAGCATGCTATTCTGGCTCGGTCACTGTTTGTGCTCGTGCTCGTCTGGACGTGCATGTCTCACAAGCCTGCAGGTTAATGCAGCCCCGTGCTGAGATGTCGTGTTGAGGGATTGCAGCCAGCCATTCGAGTGGACACAAGAGACAGGCCTTGTGCCCGGTGTAGCATCTCCGTTCGTACCCCCCCCCCCCCCCCCCCCCCCCCCCCTTGATTTTTTTTTTTTTTTTTTTTTTACCCCGGGGTCAAATATGCCTGGTCCAAATTAACTCCTTGGTCTGTGTAGAATTGCCAACAATGACGCCTGAGGGTGAATATCGACTAAGTTTGAAATGATATAATATAATGTAATTTAATTCAATATGATATAATATAATGTGATATAGTATAATATGATATAGTATAGTATAATGATAAATAGTATAGTAAAGTGTAGTGTAGAATAGTATAGTGTGATGTGATATAGTATAGTATAGTATAGTATAGTATAGTATAGTATAGTATAGTATAGTATAGTATAGTATGGTATAGGTATGGTATAGTATAGGTATGGTATGGTATGGTATGGTATGGTATGGTATGGTATGGTATGGTATGGTATGATATAATATAAATATCGACCAGAGTAAGAACTGACACACCCCACTAGGTGGATATTACCACACCTCATCCTTCGTGATGGATGTGGGGTTCATTGTAGACTAGCCTGAACTGACCCCACGTCTAACCCCCAACCCCCTGGGGGGCGGGGGGGGGGGGTAAGTAAATTCGAACCAGTACAGACTATCAAAGTAGAACTCCCCCACGTTTATTCCTAACAAGTTGTTAACCTTCGCAGCACCTCGTGGGTGAAAGATTGCCCACACTTTCATTCACACATTCATAAATCAGTCAGTTCTGCAACTATTTCACTGGAATTGGACGACTTTGTCCATTTATGATTTGTGCATACCCCCTACCGAAAAAATGGTTTGGATTTGTTCGTAAACAAAGGAGTAGATAAACAATGAAATAGTTGTATACTGAAGAGAGGGTGTCTGGCAGTACAGTCTGCCCAGAATGATCTCCCTGTTTTTTCAACAGCTTGATCAGACCCGTGGAAAAGGGTAAATTCTATCTATTTTGTCCTCATTATTTATTTGTATTTCTTTTTATCACAACAGATTTCTCTGCGTGAAATCTGGGCTGCTCTCCCCAGGGAGAGCGCGTCGCTACACCACAGCGCCACCCCCTTTTTTTTCCCCTGCGTGCAGTTTTATTTCTTTTTCCTATCGAAGTGAATTTTTCTACAGAATTTTGCTAGGAACAATCCTTTTGTTGCCGTGGGTTCTTTTACGTGCGCTAAGTGCATGCTGCACACGGGACCTAGGTTTATCGTCTCATCCGAATGACTAGAGGGTCTGTCTCGACTGGCCACAAATGACCCGGGGCGGACCCATTCGAGGCTAGCTCAGAATTTAACCCAGGAGTAAAAACCCTAGCAGGGGTGTAGTTTGAGACTGCTACACCGGTACTTATGTGGAGAGATTTCTTTCTCTTTCTTTGTCCCCCCTTCTGTCTCTCTACCTCTCCCTCGCCTTTTTTTTCCCCTTTCATTTACTTTTTTTTTCATTTACTCCCACATATCTTTTTTCCCCTTCTCTTTTGCTGTGCTGTGTGGTGGAGGGTGGTGCTGGAAAGGATGATGGAGAAACAGGGAGGCTGTTTCTGTGATGCATGTGTTTCACTTGTGGTTTATCTCGTTATTTCCTCTTTGTTTGCAGTCTGCGTCTTTCGCTTTGTCCATTTTTGAGTGCAAGCGCTAGATGTATTAAAAAAAATTAAAATAATAAAAATACAAAAGTGTACTGGTTACGCATCATCTTCATTACGAAAGAGCCTCTCTTCCTGAAAGAACTTCTCCCCCTTCCTGTGACATACACGGCCACTGATATGATAGAATCAAAAACGAACTTGCTATGAGTGTTATTATTATCATCATCATTATTATTATGAGCATTTTCGCCTAATCGTGAAAAATAGACCCTGGGCGTTTACATATAGAACGCACGCGCACAAGTAAATATCAAAAAGGAAAAATTTGAACACAAGATACCGAATATTAGTGAAAAGTATTCATACACACACACACACACACACACACACACACACACACACACACACACACACACACACACACACACACACACACACACACACACACACACACACACACACACACACACAAGCACACTCGTACGCACGCACACAAGTCATAGCACACAATCATAGATAGAAAGAAAAAAGCTGGTTCAACCCAACATTGACAAAGAACGCTTTCAGCGCAGGTTAACAATGCGCGACAAACTTTGGTTGGTTGTAAAACTGATTCTAAATCAGGCGAGCCAATAACTACACAGGAATCAACACGAGGTCTGAACATCATATTAACTCTCTCCATACGAACGGCGAAATAGACGACGTTAACAGCGTTTCAGTCCAATTACCATCATCAAAATATTGCAAGCGGAACGCTCTTATACTGAAGAGGTGAATGTTGACAAAGAATACCACAATTCTGACGACGGAAGCTAAAGGTTGGGTCATTCAGACACCCACTGGACATCCGAGGGGTCTGTGTAGAGGAGAAGAGAGGACTGGCCGTACTGAGTGAGTTAAAAAAAAGAGAGAGAGAGAGGAGGAGGAGGGCAGAAGCGCAGTTTGAAGATGCTGCTCTGGAGGTGTGACATCAGCGTCTCTCAGCTGGGGGTGTGGGAGTCATTGTCTTTAGGGACACAGACCATTAGGCGCTGCTCTACAAGCTCTACGATTATCCCTTGTCGTGAACTAACCAACCCCTGCTGCCTTGGTCGAAGAATTCAACACCAGTTAACCACCAACCCGTCCTCGCCATGGTATGAAGAGTCCATATGTGATTTCTTGTCTTGCCTGTTGGGCAGTCTTAAACCAGAACTGAATTAGCGACGACTGCAATGAGGAAGTGCTCCAAATCCATATATCCGTTCCCTCCACACGTTCTCCAGTCCAAAGCCATCTGTTCTCTCGGCAGGGAGAATAGAAATCCCATTATCTGCCAGCTTCCTTTTTCTTGATTAGGAGAGTCCAAAAATCGTGCTGCGCCTGTTCCTTCTCCATTATGTGATGAAGACAGCGATAATGGAAGTGAAAAATAGGTAGGTGTGTGTGTGTGTTGTGTGTGTGTGTGTGTGTGTGTGTGAGTGTGTGTATTTGTGTTTGTGTGTGTGTGTGTGAGCGCGCGCGTGCATATCTGTGTGTGCATGTGTGCACATGTGTGTGCATGATTTTTGTGTGAGCGCGCGCCTACGTGTGTGTGTGTGTACGTATGTGTGTGTGTGTGTTTATATGTGTGTGTGTGTGTGTGTGTGTGTGTGTGTGTACGTATGTGTGTGTGTGTTTGCGTGCGTGTGTGTGTGTGTTTGCGTGCGTGCGTGTGTGTGTGTGTTTGCGTGCGTGTGTGTGTGTGTGTTTGCGTGCGTGTGTGTGTATGTATGTGTGTGGGTTTGCGTGTGTGTGTGTGTGTGTGTGTGTGTGTGTGTGTGTGTGCTATGTGCGTGGGTGTGTGAGTACGTGTGTGTGTGTGTGTGTGTGTGTGTGTCTGTGCGTGTGTGTGTGTATGTACGTATGTGTGTGTGTGTGTTTGCGTGCGTGGGTGTGTGAGTATACATGTGTGTGTGTGTGTGTGTGTGTGTTGTGTGTGTGTGTGTGTGTGTGTGTTGTGTGTGTGTGTGTGTGTGTGTGTGTGTGTGTGTGTGTGCTGTGTGCAGACTGCAGTCCTCAAATCACCCTCCTAGAGCAAATCCAAACAGCCCACACCAAGACAGCCCTGAAGCACACATCACATCATGGACCAGCTGGACGTGCCTCGCTTCCTGCCTCTGGCGAACTTGCCTTCTCTCTGTGATTTTCTGTTGATCTGACGAGATTGGAATGGGAGAGAGAGGGGGTGGGTGGAGGGGCGAGGGGAGGGGAGGGGAGGGGAGGGGGTAGTGGGCACCAACCAAATCCCATTCAGCAGATGACCTGAACTGCTAAATTCGGGAAAAGAAGAGGATCAGTGGCCTTTCCCGCGGATCGATGTGTGGAAGAAATCAACAACAACAACAACAACAAAAAGAAGACGTTAAGGTGATTTCCATTTCCTGTTGTGGCTGGACCATTTCCTTCTGACTGCTGTTCCTGTCATTAATTGCACTCCCCTCCCCCCCAGCCCCCCTCCCCTCCCCCCCCCCCCCCCCCCACCAAAAAAAAAAACAAAAAAAAACAACCTCTCGTTTCGTTTTTTGAAATCTCTTCTCTGTCTGTTTCCGTGTCCACAGATCTGTCTTATACATCTGTTTCTGTCTTGTCTTTCACACACACACGTACACGATGCACACGCGCGCGCATAAACACACACACTAACACACACACACACACACACACTAACACTAACACACACACACTAACACGAACGCGCGTACAAGCACACACATAGGCACGCGCACGTTAGCACGAACGCGCACATGCTACAACATGAACACACACACACACACACACACACACACACACACACACACACACACACACTTATCTATCGACGACTTAATTTCCGGGTTTCCGGGGTCATTATTCACTGACAACCTCTCTCCTACAACTCCAAACCAGTCTGCGCTGCCACACAGGCAAAATTAATTCTGGTGCAGGGAAACGACCAAGACAAACCCCACCCCCACCCCCCTCACTTTCGCCAGAATGTTTTCCCTTCCACTAGACCTCGGGTGGTGGCCTGGATGCTAGTCATTCAGATGAGACGATAACCCGAGTTCCAGTGTGCAGCATCTCTTACAGTATAGGTCTACAGAGCTGCATCCAGCACTTGCAGCAATATGCTCTGGTAACTATTCTGCGTGTGCTTCATATAATATGTGCTTTTTACACAATGTTTTTCATGAAGACAAAACCTGAAGGAATAACAATCGAATAAAACACACCTAATGAGAAACATAGGCTCACAAAACAGTGCATTTGTGTATTTATATCCATACAAGAATCCGAATCGTATTCTATGATTATTCTTATTTCGCTGGTTCACTGAGCATAGCACTTAATCTGGATGGCATCCTATGATAATTATCTAAACTGACTTAACTCTGCTTGTCAGTGGTTACAATCTCAAATCGTAATTCTGACGACGCAGCCTCTTTAACAGGGTATGATAAATATCATAATTATGGATGTTCGCAAACGTTCTCAGTTGAATGAGTTTTGGATAACTCTTTCTGCTGGATTACGTATGGTTATCCTTTCCAGGTAAAGGATTTAACTTAAACGACTCTTACCTAACCTCGAACCTCATTTGAACGACGTTTTGCAAAGACTTTCACCTGAACGACTTGACACTGTTCTTCCCATTTTAAAACAGACTTTTAAATGATCGGCCTTGAACTGTTCTTCTCAGTTGAGTACAAAAAGAGTTAGCTGACCTAATTTGGACTGTTCTTCGCAGTTGAATACGAAAAGACTTTTAGCTGACCGATTTTGGACAAGTCATCCCAGCTGAATTGAAAAAAGAGGCTTAGTTGAATACAAACACACAGACTCACCGAAAACAACTGCCAGTATGTGCAGAGTCGGTCTGAGTCAAAACGGGCAGAGCAGTACATTTTTGCTGACAGACAACGAGACCCATGGCATTCCGGTTCCAGACTTATTGCATTGCGTGGTGGCGAGCGCCAGATGGCGAGGGCTCTGTGTGTGTGTGTGTGTGTGTCTGCTGATTAATTCAGCAGCTCTTGGGGGAATTGATGCACAGTCACAGAGCGTCTGTCACCTTATGGCATCGACCTAGACTGTGGCGTAGTTGATGGCACGTGTGTGTGTGGATGAGGCGGCGTCCTATGAAGCAGATAAACAAGTATATATATATATATATATAAACGATGACAAAAAAACAACAACAGACTAGTAAGCACATCAATAGACGAATGGATGAATGAAGGAATGACAAAAACAAAATAATATTGGTGGCGGTGTACAGCAGCAACACGCCCTCTCCGTGTACAGCAGCCCGAATTTCACACAGAAAAATCTGTTGACATAAAAGTAGAACGACACAGCACAACACAATACAGTTTTATACCACGTCTGTCCCTCTGAATAAGTAATTTTTTTTAAAGCCGAACAAAGCGATACAAATATACCCAGCATGTATCTTTGGACATTACTGTTAAAAACGCCACCCCTTGCTACATTTCCAACACGCTTTTTCTGCAAAACCAGCAACCGTATAAAAAAAAATCTATTTCCAAAAGACTGAGTACAAACGGAGAGTGACATATATTGACATTCGGAACTTGAATTTTCCACATTATAAACAGAAGATACAAGTTTTCAGCGAAATAAAAAAAAAAAGGGGGGGGGGTGGAGGGGGGGAGGCTTTTTCAGTTTTACTCATAAACAAAGAGAGCAGCAACAAAAATATGGAAATGAAATAAATAGAGAAAGAGAGAGAGAGAGTAAACAACAGAAGAAAAAAAGTAAAACCCATAAGGTTTAGAGAAGAGAACCCTGTTTGGCAACGACAGTCTAATCGATTCTATTGGTCCAGTAAAACATTCAGTTGTGAGCATCAATAATTACTGTGTTTGTAGAATAACGTGCGCTCTGTTGTGCGCAATCCGTAATGGTGGTCGCCGTTTCATCTTCGGAGAAAACGTGTTCTCGATATTTTGTGATGGTTCCACGGCTTAGAATTGGAGACTGCTGTAGATTGAAGCCTGGGGTGATGGCATTGCTGGAAGTCGTAAAAGCTGTGGGTTTGGACACGACATGTTTCCTGATTGATATTTGTGTTGTTGGCAGAATTTGGTGTCCCCCCCTTTCCCTTCTGTTTCTCTGTCGGCCTTCTGTGTGTGTGTGTGTGTGTGTGTGTGTGTGTGTGTGTTTGTGTGTGTGTGTGCGTGTGTGTGTTTGTGTGTATGTGTGTGTGTGTGTATGTGTGTGTGTGTTGTGTGTGTGTGTGTGTGTGTGTGTATGTTTGTGTGTGTGTGTTTGTTTGTGTGTGTGTGTGTATGTGTGTGTGTATGTGTGTGTGTGTTTGTGTGTGTGTGTGTGTTTGTGTGTGTGTGTGTATGTGTGTGTGTGTGTGTTTGCGTGTGTGTGTATGTGTGTGTGTGTGTGTGTGTGTGTGTGTGTGTGTGTGTGTGTGTGTGTGTGTGTGTGTGTGTGTGTATGTGTGTGTGTGTGTGTGTGTGTGTGTGTGTGTGTGTGGCCTTTAAATCTTTCACCCCACATTTTTTTCATTACTTTCTGATATTTTTATGTAAGAACTCGGCCTCAAAAGCTCTAGGCTGTGCGTTGTTTTCCTGCCTCGGTTTTTTTTTTGTTTTTTTTTGTTTGTTTTTTGTTTGTTTGTTTGTTTTTGTTTTTTGTTTTGTTTGTTTGTTGGGATTTTTTGGGGGTTTTTTTTGGTGGGGGCAGTGGGGTGGGGGGGGGACGATATTTTCTGTGTGTGGAATAAACAACACCTGTAGTGTCCTACATGGTATTCAATCCCTAGTTTTTTGTGCAGTGCATTGGCTGGGAGTAAAGTTGTTCCATGCTGGCACATGAGAAATTGGTGACTATCAGCTGACTGTCATGGTTTGCCATGTCTTTGACTGTCTGCGAAAGGCCTGGAGATAGGAAAACTCCATGCAAAAGGCTTTGGACACATGGAAACCCATGACGAAATTGATTTTCAGTAAAGATGACCCACTGCAAAAGGCCTGAGAAATGAAAAGCCAGTGCCAAAAGCCAGTGCCAATGCCACTGAGACACAAACGCCAGTGCTATATGTCCGAGATGTGTGTTTCCCTTCTTCTTTTTCTAGGGCTGCAGCCCCTGTTCATTCGTATGTGCCAGTGGGCCTGCACATTCATGAGCGTTTTTACCCCAGCCATTTAGGCAACCGTACTCCGTATTCGGTGGTGTGCATGCTGGAAATGTTCTTGTTTCCATATCCACCGAAGCCTAAGATACATTCCAGGATATTTAACGCGCGGATTTGATCATCTACATTCGTGTACACACAAAGGGGTGGGGGTGGGGGGGGGGGGGGGGGTAGGCAGTTGCAGGCCAAATTATTTGTTGACCTGGGAGATCGAAAAAAAAACAACGTCCTTTAACCCTCCAGGAGCCGTGAACTGAATTGGAACCCAGGACCGTCAGATTAAATATCCGGCGTTTTAAGCATTCAGCTGCCGCGCCGGGCAGGTATGAGTTGTGAAAACAAATACTAGGCGTCCGACTGTCGGTCTGCAAGAGGCTTTAGAGATGTGACATTTTCTGCGTGTCCCGAGTGTGGCGAGGAGGGAGAGAGTGGGGGTCGTGGGGAAGGGGGAGGGGGGAATGGGGGGAAGGAGTGGGAGGGGGGCAGGGCTTTGCTGCCATGACATATCCCCGGGCAAGAAGTCTGCAGACAACCCCGCTGTGACTGATTGGCCGACAAGAGAGGCACACAGACAGAGGAAGGGGGAATGGCGGCGCACAGTGATGACAGATTGTCTCGTGAATGTTGGGAGGAAAAGGTTGTTATGGAGATGGCTGGTGGTGAAGGCCATTGGAAATATATAGCTATGAGAATGCGTTGTTATTAAATCATTTAGTCAGTAGCATTGGTGAACGCACAAAACCATAATTTTATAGAACTAGATGATGCATACGTATCTTTGGTTTATGCTCCAGATGAATCATTTTGTTGGAATTTTTTATCTAAAATTTTGGACATTGTGAAACCCTATTCGATACTGTAAAAAAAAAAAAAAGAACAACACCGTGCATTTCAACATAGATAGCTCTGTGCAATGAAGTAAAGAACACAGAACGACATACCATAATAACCATGTCATGTGAGACTTCTGACTACACCTATGTCCGTCATTTCTGTATAAGAAGCAGCATCTGTTGTGTGTGCGTGTGGCTAACAAGAACATAACGCCCAGCTCGGGCTGTGTCGGCTGTAGAGATCCAATGGGTTTCGGGTGCTCGGCTCTCTTTTTGCTGTTGAAGGATCTGTTGGGATGGGGATCTTAGCTCTGTCCTTGTAGACTAGGGGGGGGGGGGGGGGGGGGGGTCTGCTTGATTTTTTTTTGGTCTGAACTCTGCTCTTGTTGACCCAGGGTTTAGGGTTTTAGTTCTATCCTTGTAGACTATGGATTTATTGTATTTTTGGTCTGAGCTCTGGCCTCGTTAATTAGGGTTATGTCGGATTTGGGTTTCATTTCTGTACGAGTTAACTATGGTGATCTGTTGGATTTTCAGTCTCAGCTCTGTATGTTTTGACCATATTATATAGGGGTCTGCTGGACTTTAAACGTCTTACAGCCTTCACGTGATGAAGACCCGAGATGGGCCATTTCAGATCTTTTTTTCCCCATTAAATTCAGAAGTAGCCGCAAACAACCAGACTCTCTGTTAGCAGCAGTTGTAGTGCTATTGCGTTACAGTGTTGTTTATTGTGGTAGTATTAGTGGTGTATTTGGTGGTAGTATTAGGCCCAACACTCGGCTTATATCACAGATTGACATAAGTTTACATTTGGGCCAACAGCAAAGTGAGTGCTGTATTATCAATGGTTTCTCCAGTCAATGGGAAACCATTTACAGCTTAGTCTTTTGTGGAGGACTATGACTCTCAAACTAGGAGGCAAAATTGCACTGGCTCTTAGTGCTGCAGCCTTGTGGGCTAGTTGGCCTTTGGGAACCATCCCAACGCCGACTGTCCTAAAACCCTCTTGGCCGAGAGAGTGGGGATGTACTCGGGCAAGACACTCTCCACTATGATCAAATTCTAGCCCAAATAGTCGAAACAGCAGTTGCCTCCTCTGCTGGTTCTGATGGTCTTAGTCGGACACGACTGACTATCATATGTATATATATATATATATATATATATATATATATATATATATATATATATATATATATATATATATATATATATATTAGTGGTGTAAAAACAGGTTATCATGAACAATCTTTATAAATCAAGGTTGAGTCTTTAGTGCATGGTTTGTTACTTTTTGTTCTTTGTTTCCGTTTGAGTTTATTCAATAAGTTACCAGTGTGTGCGTGCGTTTATTGTCTTCTCTTTTTGCTGTACGGCGAACTCCAACATGGCAAGCGCTCCCATGGAGGCCAAAAGAAGCGCTTCAAAGACACTCTGAAAGCTTTTCTGAAGGCCTTCAACATCAGCCACAACACATGGGAGCTGAATGCAATGGACAGACCAAAGTGGCGTTCAGCTGTCCACAAAGGCGCCAAATCCTGTGAGGCCAACAGAATCGCTGCAGCAGAGCAACGCAGACAGGCCAGAAAAAGCAGTGCCAGCAAGTCCCCGACAGCCGCCACCATCCCCTGTCCACACTGCGTCAGAACCTTCCGGGCGCGGATTGGCCTGACCAGTCATCTGCGCACCCACAGAGCCCAGCCCACCCACCCCCAGGATGACTAGATGGTCCTCGTCGATCCCGACGGACGAACCACACACACACATTACACCAACAGACCTCCACACTAACAACACCCGAAGATGCTCCTTCCCAAAGTCAGCAGGACTGACGGTCACCAGGGTGGATGCTTGTGTTGATGCCCATGTGTGTTTGTGTGTTACATTAAATCAACCGACTACCAAAGCCAAAGGTGCTCCTTCTCACGGTCACCAGAAGTGACAGGCATTAGGTGGATGCTTGTGCTGATGCTTACGCTTGTATATGTATCACATTGACGGACGACACCCCATGCTGCCAGGACTGATAGTCACCAGAGTAGATGGTTGGTCGTTCTTTAGTTTAGCGTCTTTTCTATATTAGTGATATTAGACGACTAAAATATATATATATATAAAGTAGGGTGGAGTGGGGAGAGAGGGGGTGGGGAGAGGGAAATCAGAAGTCAGGATAACACAGAAAAGGTAGAAAACTACTAAGAAATACATAACTAACATGAAATTAGCTTTAACAGTAACAATTCAATAACGATGATAATAACTAAAACCATAAACACAATTATGAAGTACATTAAAGGAATGTAGAAATAGAGCAATGAACTAACGCGCTGAAGACAAAGTATAGTAAAAATGTTATATGCATTTGTGGTAAGCAGTTCGGCATGCATCATGGTTTGTTTCACTGTCAGCAGGTACGTATCTTCTTGCCCAAGTATTTCATAGAGAGTAACTATGATTTGGGGGAAGTTATTTCTAACGAGGTTCTTTTAGTAGAACTTTCAAAGGTGGATGGTTGTATTTGTATTTGTATTTCTTTTTATCACAACAGATTTCTCTGTGTGAAATTCGGGCTGCTCTCCCCAGGGAGAGCGCGTCGCTATACTACAGCGCCACCAATTTTTTTTGTATTTTTTCCTGCGTGCAGTTTTATTTGTTTTTCCTATCAAAAGTGGATTTTTTCTACAGAATTTTGCCAGGAACAACCCTTTTGTTGCCGTGGGTTCGTTTACGTGCGCTAAGTGCATGCTGCACACGGGACCTCGGTTTATCGTCTCATCCGAATGACTAGCGTCCAGACCACTACTCAAGGTCTAGAGAAGAGGGAGAAAATATCGGCGGCAGAGCTGTGATTCGAACCAGCGCGCTCACATTCTCTCGCTTCCTAGGCAGACGCGTTACCTCTAGGCCATCACTCCACCATCCATCACATTGAATCAACCGACTTCCACCCTGGCACCACCCGAAAATGCTCCTTTTCATAGTCACAGGGTGGATGGTTGTGTTGGTGTCCATGTGTGTATGTGTTACATTAAACCAACTGAAAACACCCGAAAATGCTCCTTCTCATGGTCACAGGGTGGATGGTTGTGGCGGTGTCCATGTGTGTATGTGTTTACCATTGAATCAACCGACTTCCACGCTGACAACACCCAAAGATGCTCCTTCCCACAGTCACCCGGGTGGATGGTTGTGTTGATGTCCGTGTCGGGTCTGTGTGCAGATAGCCGGGTGCGGACTGCTGGGCTTCGGGGTGTACATCCGCACGGGCGACTCCCGTGTGTCCCAGGTGTCGAGCATCCTGAGCGGGGACCTGTACTACACGCTGTCCCACCTGCTGATCGCCTCGGGGGGCGTGGTCATCCTCCTCTCCTTCCTCGGCTGCTGCGGCGCCATCAAGGAAGTCCGATGCATGCTGGGAACGGTAAGGGGCGTCACTAGTGGCCTACGAAGGGGTAGATCAGTTCAAATCGCGTTACTTATAGTCCAGTGGGGTTGATTACCCGTCCTGCTAGGAGCAGGGATTTTTTCCCTCCAGTTTGTGTGGCTGGGAATATTTCTTTCTATCTGTGTCTTTGTCTCTCGATGTCTATATCTCTTTAACTGCGGCGCCATCAAGGAAGTCCGATGCATGCTGGGAACGGTAAGGGACGTCACTGGTGGTCTACGTGGGGCAGATCGGTTCAAAGCGTGTTGCTTATGGTTCAGCGGACCACGATGGGGCTGATTGTCTGTCCGTTCTCTCTCTCTCTCTCTTGGTTGTGTGGCTGGGTGCCTTTTTATCTGTATGTCTCTGTAACTATGGCGCCATCAAGGAAGTCGGGTGCATGCCGGGAACATTTGAGATTAAGGGGGCGTCACTTGGGAATAGAACATCGGAATCAAGAGAAACCCAAAACGGTAAAACCCCCACAAAAGAGTCATTGTGAAAACACATTAACTCTCTGAGCCCTGCGCCCGAGCACTGCTCTGGTGTTAAAATGTTTTGTATCATTAAAAGGGTTTTAACTCTCTC
>NC_134883.1:50334400-50356900 GCF_041734735.1 Babylonia areolata
GTCGCTCAGTGGTCTCCCCTTCCCACGGCCGTAAAAAAAGAAAAACTGGCTTGCTATGTATCTTTGGCCGACCTGTGTCCGTGTGTAGCAGTCTTGGCCAAACCCACAGGCTGGCTGTATTAAGGAGAGTGTGCCAGGGATGGAGTATCAGGGAGGCTGGTGGTGTAGATGGTGGTTGTGAGATGCTTGGGATATGGCTGGTTCTGTATATACTCTGTGTGTCTGTGTGTGTGCGTGTGGATGGAAAGAGGGGGGTGCGGGGGGGGGGGGGGGGGGTGCGGGGGGTTGCGTGTGTCGGTTTGTGTGTGTGGGCGTGCGCGCTTTTGTGTGTCAAATCAAATCATGTTGTTTATAGCCAGCCCCGTGGACCACCCACCATTTCAAGGCTGATTTCCCCGTCAGTTCTTTACACCAGTTGAAGTGTGTGTGTGTGTGTGTGTGTGTGTGTGTGTGTGTGCGTCCATGCATTTGGATTACATGAAGCTGAAGCTAGTTGTGAACTCCCTGGGACATGGCTGACTCTGTGCGAGCGCGCGCGTATGTCGGTGTGTGTGTTTGTGTATCAGTGAGAGAGAGAGAGAGAGTGAGTGAGTGTGTGTGTGTGTGTGTGTGTGTGTGTGTGTGTGTGTGTGTGTGTGTTGTGTAAAAATACTTCGGACTGCAGGACAAACAATTCCCGCCCTGCAGTGGGAACAGATGGAACGCTTCAAAACCTAAGATAATCTGTTTATTCATGTAAACACTCTCAGGCAGATAGTATACACACAATGATGTAAGTGTGTGTGTGTGTGGTGTGTGTGTGTGTGTGTGTGTGTGTGTGTACGTGCGTGCACGCACATGAGCACACACATACTCACCCCCAACCTGCACACCCGCCCCAGCCCACACATGGTATACACAACAACGACACCACACACTCAGTCCCACACGCAGACGCGCGCGCGCGCACACACACACACACACACACACACACACACACACACACACACACACACACACACACACACACACACACACTTCCCCCCGACCCCCACCTGTCCCCGTACACTGACACACAGAACAGTATTTCACACACCCAACAGCTGTAACTCCGATCTGGCCAGTCATAGACACTAATGTCTCACAGGGGAACTCCAGTGTCTATGACCCAGTACAGTTGGTGCGAAGACGAAGACTGGAGGAAGACTCACAGACAAAGGTCGGCCTGATACATAGCCCTCAGCCCTCAGATATAACAGAGCGCCTGTGGAAAGAGAGGGCGGGGGGGGGGGGAGGCTTGTTGCCACAGTTATCACTGGGCCTTGCTATCGCTGGCTAACGCCCACCCCCATCCCCCGCCCCGTCACCTTTTTTTTCTCAGTTTCAGTTTCTCCAGAAGGCGTCATTGCGGTTGGACAAATCGATAATTATAGGCAACACCACACCTGCTACAGGCAGATACGTGACTAGCAGCACGACCCACAACGCGCTTAGTCAGACCTCTGAGTGCAGGCGTGTGTGTTTGTGTACCAGCCAGAGAGGATTTCCTCTACTGAATTTTGCCATCGGACAATACTCGTTGCCATGGGCTCTTTTTCAGTGTGCCAATGGCCTGCTGCTCATCTGAATGGCGAGATTACTCAGGTATGATCTTCACGTCAAACTCCTGAGCAAGGGCGAGACGGGGAATCGAACTCAGGTCCTCACGCCGGCACATTGTGCTGGCAGATAGGTGTCTTAACCACTCTGCCCCCCCCCCCTTTCACACCCACACTCGGCTCTGAAGATGTAGAGCGGTGGCCCAGTGGTAATGCGTCTGACTAGGGGAAGCGAGTTTCCAAAGGTTCGAGTCCTAATACACAGACCGCGACCACCCCCCCCCCCCCCCCCCACCACCACCACCACCACCACCCCACCCAATCCCCCGTTTCCTTCACTACTGCATTCAACTCAGAGGAAGTGGATCAGGGGCCCAGTGGTCATGCATTTGTCTAGGAAGCGAGTACCCAAGGGTTCCTGTCCCATATACGGACTGGGATTTTTTAGGTCGGCAAGGGCATCACCAAGGGACATGACTTTGTATTTCCCTACAGACGCCTACCGGGAATTCGTGCCTGACAGCTGCTGCCGGAGTCAGGTGAGTGACAACCTGTCGCGCTGCATGGGCATGGCCGTCGGCTCCACCCGCTTCATACCCGTGCAGCTGCCTCCCGTGTACCCGGGCATGGAGAACAGCCAGCTGTACACGGAGGTGAGGGGTGCATACACAGACATACACGTAATTATACTCACACACAGATATATGCAGACATACATGGACAAACACATACACATGGACAAACACATTGTATATATACGCATGAACGCGCGCGCGCACACACACACACACACACACACACACACACACACACACTCACTCACTCACTCACTCACTCACTCACACACACACAAACGAAGGAAAGCAACACACACACACACACACACACACACACACACAAACCAAGCCACACACACACACACACACACACACACACACACACACACACACACACACACAAGTGAAACAAGGACGAGGAAAACGTCCAGCAAAGCCACAACAGCAAAAAGAAAAAAAAAAGGAAAAAAAAAAGCAGGGGGAGATAAAAGGAGCCATCAGAAGTGGGCGAAATGTCTGATCCCATCAGATGCCGACCACAGATCCGAATGCATGGATCATGGTCGTCTTGGGGAGACCGCAGAATGGAGAGACGGGTAAAGGCCTAGGCAGGGAAAATGACAGCCCTTACACACACTGAGATCATGTACAGAAAGGGGAAGTCCGCCCACTGGTTTGGTCATCACAACGTTGAAAACCTTTTAGAATGCTCCTGTGTGTGTGTGTGTGTGTGTGTGTGTGTGTGTGTGTGTGTGTTGTAGCTCTGTCTGTCTGTCTGTATCTCTCTCTCTCTCTCTCTATTTATCTATATGTCTGACTATCTATCTATCTCTGTTTCTGTCTCTCTGTCTTCCCCCCGCACCCCCAAACCCCCGGCGCCCCCTCCGCCCCCCCCCCCTTCCACACACACACACACACACACACACACACACACACACACCATTTTTTTAAGCAGATGTGCTGTGGCGTATATGGATTAGTCAGCACGCTTTGCCACCTCTTGGTGATGATGACGATGACGATGAAGACACCAACGATGATTGTGATGATGACGATGACGATGAAGACACCAACGATGATTCTAATGATGACGATGACGATGAAGACACCAACGATGATTGTGACGATGACGATGAAGACACCAACGATGATTGTGACGATGACGATGACGATGAAGACACCAACGATGATTGTGACGATGACGATGAAGACACCAACGATGATTGTGACGATGACGATGACGACACCAACGATGATTGTGATGATGACGATGACGATGAAGACACCAACGATGATTGTGACGATGACGACACCAACGATGATTGTGACGATGACGATGAAGACACCAACGATGATGGTGATGATGACGATGACGATGAAGACACCAACGATGATTGTGATGATGACGATGACGATGAAGACACCAACGATGATTGTGACGATGACGATGAAGACACCAACGATGATTGTGACGATGACGATGAAGACACCAACGATGATTGTGACGATGACGATGAAGACACCAACGATGATTGTGACGATGACGATGAAGACACCAACGATGATGGTGATGATGACGATGACGATGAAGACACCAACGATGATTGTGACGATGACGATGAAGACACCAACGATGATGGTGATGATGACGATGACGATGAAGACACCAACGATGATTGTGATGATGACGATGACGACACCAACGATGATTGTGACGATGACGATGAAGACACCAACGATGATTGTGACGATGACGATGACGATGAAGACACCAACGATGATTGTGACGATGACGATGAAGACACCAACGATGATTGTGACGATGACGATGACGATGAAGACACCAACGATGATTGTGACGATGACGATGAAGACACCAACGATGATTGTGACGATGACGATGATGATGAAGACACCAACGATGATTGTGACGATGACGATGAAGACACCAACGATGATGGTGATGATGACGATGACGATGAAGACACCAACGATGATTCTAATGATGACGATGACGATGAAGACACCAACGATGATTGTGATGATGACGATGACGATGAAGACACCAACGATGATTGTGATGATGACGATGACGATGAAGACACCAACGATGATTGTGATGATGACGATGACGATGAAGACACCAACGATGATTGTGATGATGACGATGACGATGAAGACACCAACGATGATTCTAATGAAGACGATGACGATGATGAGGACACCAACGATGATTGTGATGATGATGATGCCGTTGATAATGACAACAGCGAACGGATTCTAATGATGACGACGATGTTGATGAGGACGACAACGGTGATGATGATGATGACGACGTTGATGATGACAACAACGAACGGATTCTAATGATGACGACGATGATGATGAGGACACACAACGATGATTATGATGATAATGACGAAGATGATAATGGCATGCTGGTGATGTATGTGTTGATGGCCAATAAAGAAGGCCTCGAGTTGAGCACTAAAAAAAAGAAAAGAAGAGAGAGAGAGAGAGAGAGAGAGAGACGTGCTCAACAGACTTGCACGCAGTGATGACAATAACGATAATAACGACGATGATGGTGACAAGTTTGCGATGTGTGTTGATGAGAAGGGGTGCTACTCGCTATTGATGAGAAACAACAACGATGATTATGATGATAATGATGGCAACGATAATGACATAATGACATGCTGGTGATGTGTGTTGGTGACAAGGGGTGCTACTCGGTGTTGATGACAAACAACGATGATTCTAACGATAAAGACGACGATGATGATGACAAGCTTGTGGTGTGTGTTGATGACAAGGGGTGCTACTCGGTATTGATGACAAACAACAATGATTATGATGATAATGACGACGATGTTGATGACAAGCTTGTGGTGTGTGTTGATTACAAGGGGTGCTACTCGGCTTTCATCACCTTCCTGTCGGACAACATCCGGGTCCTTGGGGGCGTGGCTGGCGGCATCGCCCTCATGATGGTGAGTCAAGACAGTGTCCCTCCTGTCTGTCTGTGGGTTTGTCTGAACGTCTCTGTCTGTCTGGGTTTGTCTGTCTGCCCATCCGCCTGTGTTTGACTGTGCGTTTGTCTGTGTGTGTCTCTGTCTGTTGGTCAGTCGGTCTGTGTGTCTCTGTCTGTCGGTCTGTCTGTCTGTCAGTCAGTCGGTCTGTCTGTCCGTCGGTCTGTTTGCCTCTGTCTGGCTGTCTGTGTGTCGGTGTCTGCCTGTCTCTGTCTGTCGCTGTCTGTCTGTCTTTGACTCTATACATGTGTGTCTGTAGGTCTGATTGTCTGTTTGTCCTTCTGTCTCTGTCTGTCTGTCTCTCTGTCAGTCAGTCTGTCTGCCTCTGTCTGTCTGTATCTCTGTCTGTCTGTCTCTGTCTGTCTGTATCTCTGTCAATCTGTCTCCGTCTGTATCTCTGTATGTCAGTCTGTCTCTGTCCGTCTGTATCTCTGTCAGTCTGTCTATCGCTGTCTGTCTGTCTGTCTTTGACTCTATACATGTGTGTCTGTCTGTCTGTGTCTGTATGTCTGTATGTATGTCTGTCGAGCTGTCTCTGTCTGTCTGTGTCTCTGTATGTCGGTCGCTCAGTCTTCGTGTCTATCTGTATCTCTGTCTGTCTGTCTGTCTGTCTGCTTGCGTGCCTGCTCTTCCTTTTCGTGGGACTAGTGGCTGGCAGAATGGGTCCTGTGTATGTGTGTGTGTATGTGTGTGTGTGTGTGTGTGTATGTGTATGTGTATGTGTGCGTGCATGTATGTGCATGTGTGTGTATGTGTATGTGTGTATGTGTGTGTGTGTGCATGTATGTGCATGTGTGTGTGTATAGGTGCGTGCATATGTGTGTATGTGTGCGTGCATGTATGTGCATGTGTGTGCGTGTGCGCGCGCATGTATGTGTATGTGTGTGTGTATGTGTGCGTGCATGTGTGTGTATGTGTGTGTATGTGTGCGTGCATGTATGTGTGTGTGTGTATATGTGTGCGTGTATGTATGTGTGTGTGTGTGCGCGTGCGCGTGCGTGTGTGTTGTGTTGTGTGTTGTTGTGTGATGACGATGATGATGATGATGATGATGACGATGACGACGATGATGATGATGATGATGACGACGATGATGATGATGATGATGATGACGATGACGATGATGATGATGACGATGATGATGATGACGATGACGATGATGACGATGATGATGATGATGATGACGACGATGATGATGATTGTGTGAAAACCAGGCGTGACTTTTTCCCTGTTTTCAGATCATGGCCATGGTTTTCTCCATCTGCCTGTGCCGGCGCATCCAGGACGACTACTTTTTTGACTGAGGCTACAACGCCTACAGGTCCGAAGTGGTTACTTCGTTTCCGGACTGAAGCCACGCTACATTGGCAACAAGTCGAAGACCGCTACATTTTTTTGGACCCTGGCTACAATAGCTTCAAGTCCGAAACGGCTACTTTTTGGAACTGAGGCTACAGTAGCTACGGAATCAAGGAGCTCACACAACATCACACTGCACTATCATGCTCAGTAGTGTCTCATAGGGTCTGTATAATTATCGGAGGAATTTATGCGGGTGTTTTTAACTGAGGAGTGGTCGGGGGGGTTGGGGGGGGGGGGGGGTGGGGGGTAGGGAGGAGGAGGGTGAGTTCACAATTTGTCGGGGAGCAATGTTATGAATGGTCCAGTCTTTTTATTTTATTTCTTCTTTTTAAAAAAAAACAAAACATTTACTTATTTGTTGGTGTGGTTTTAAAAGTATTGAAACAAGTGGATTTGTTTGCTTATGTAACCCATAGTTGTTTTTACTTCTCTCCATTAAAAAAAAACAAACAAACTTTATATGGTATTCGTATATTTTGCTTTTCTGATTTACTTTGTTTGTTTTTGGTTTTTTTTACAAATAATTTCTATAACGATTGAAGAAGCAATGCGAGTACTAAGGATTTTAATTGGTAGTTTAATGAAATGTATAGCTTTTTCTTTTAGTCAAAAGTATGATTCATGAAGCTACGTTCAATATGTTTGATATTTACTTTTTTTTGTGAAGGAACATTGTTTTGTCATTATTGTGTATTTTATGTGATGACCTTTTTTTCCAGAACAATCCCTTAGTTGTAGTATTGGTTGATATTGAGTACAACTTGATGTGTTTATGGTGGCTGCCCGTTTCTTTATCTACCCATGTTATATATAATATATATATATATATATATATATATATATTATCTTTAAGGTTTATTTATTTATTTATATTATTTATTCACTTATTTGTCTTTGTTATATTTATTTATTTATTTATTTGTCTTTGTTATTTATTCGCTTATCTTTTTATTGATTTATTTAATCTTTATCATTCATTTATATATTTATCTTTATTATTTATTCATTTATTTATCTTTGTTATATGTATTTATTTATTTGTCTTTGTTATTTATTCACTTATCTATTTATTGATTTATTTAATCTTTATCATTCATTCATTTATTCAGTTAATCAGTATTCTGTTATTGTTTGCTTATTTGATAATGTTGATAACTGGAATGACCATGTCTGTATCAGTGTATGTAAGTAACTGGAATGACCATGTCTGTATCAGTGTATGTAAGTAACTGGAATGACCATGTCTGTATCAGTGTATGTAAGTAACTGGAATGACCATGTGTGTGACGTTGTCAATGCAGTGTTTTCCCATGTGTTGTATTGGATGTTTTCAATTTTGCTGATCTGCCACCTGTCTTGGACCATGTATTAATAAAGACTTTTTTTTATTATTGTATTATGAGCCGCCCTTTTGACCATCACCAATGACGCTTATGAACAATATTATTGTTATTGAAGTTAGCTTTTTAACTGGTGCCGGGGGTCGGGGGGGGGGGGGGGGCAGAATTTTGGACCATGAGGGGTGGTGTTATGACAGAGATGCCAGTTTTGATTGTGAAGTTTGACCTGTGCATGTATTTACCTGTATTTTCCTGTGTTTGTCGATTGACAACCGTGCTGTTTTCCTTGCCCTGGAAATACATTGTCATACACAAACAATATAAGGGTATGTAACTATAATCTCTGCCTGTCTTTTTCTCTGTCTCCTTCTGTGTGTTTCTGTCTGTATGTCTGTTCATTTCTCTAGCTCTGTGTCTGTCTGTCTGGATCTGTCTTTCTCTCTCTATCTCTTTTTCTCTTTCAAGGGCGTGTTATTCTGTTGGGAGATGATATTACTTAACTGAACCATCTGGCAGGGAAACAAGGATAGACATTTTGATGGTGTGTGTGTGTGTGTGTGTGTGGTGGGTGGGTATGTACTTGTGTTTGAATGTGTGTGTGTGAGAGAGTATGTGCGTGTTTGTTTCTGTTTGTGTGTGTGTGTGTGTGTGTGTGAGGTAGTGCATATGTGTGTATGTGTGTTAATTCTTGACCATTATTTTTATATATACCCCCTGAAGATATTCGACCTCTGTCAGTACCAAAAATGACAGTTTGCTCATCAATGATCTTCGTGGACAATGCTGTAGTCTTGTGTGGTGTATTGTCGTTGTGAAGTGCATGGATTACACAGATCATGACAACAGAATTGAGAACAAAATGTACTCTGTGTCACGTTGTGCGACATTTGTGTGTGTGTTTCTTTTTTTTCTTTTTTTCCTTTTTTTGGGGGGGTGGGGGGGGGTGGGGGCGGGGTTGTTTGTTTGTTTGTTTTTGTTTGTTTATTTTTTGGTGTGTTTTTTTTTTATCTGACATTGATTACGAACGTTCTAATAATAGAATTATGAACTACTTGTATCGTATGTCACGTTGTTCGATTTTTTTTTATGTATGTATATTTTTGTATCTGTTTGTGAGAAGACTTGAGCGCTCGTGTTCTGATTCTCAAACAAATGCATTGTTCTCTGTGTGTGTTGTCATATTTTCCAGAGGCCCAAGTGGCTCTGTTTGGCAAGTCGTTAATTATAACTGTTATGTGATATGGTTGCTATTAGTCGTATGTCTGTCACACAACCGGAAGTATAAGGCGGATGTTTTCCTTTTACGCGAACGATTGCTGAAGCAACGGTATCGTTATTGTTTTATGTTCGGATGTGTCTTTTCGTTGGCACCGTGGCAAGATCAGTCAGGCGTTGGACCTCCGATCAGGAGTTCACCAGTGATCAGGGTTCGAGGCCCCGTTTCGGCATGGTGTTGTGTCCTGGGGAAAGGCACTTTACTCCGATTTTCCTCACTCCACCCTGGTGTGAACGGGTACCTAGCTGATTTGTGGAGGGATGGCCTAGAGGTAACGCGTCCGCCTAGGAAGCGAGAGAATCTGAGCGCACTGGTTCGAATCACGGCTCAGCCGCCGATTTTTTTTTTTTTTTCCCCTCCTCCTCCACTAGACCTTGAGTGGTGGTCTTGACTCTAGTCATTCGGATGAGACGATAAACCGAGGTCCCGTGTGCAGCATGAACTTAGCGCACGTAAAAGAACCCACGGCAGCAAAAGGGTTGATAGGAAAAACAAAAAAAAAAAAAAAACTGCATGCAGAAAAAAAAATACAAAAAAAGTAGCGACGCGCTCTCCTCTCCCTGGGGAGAGCAGCCCGAATTTCACACAGAGAAATCTGTTGTGATAAAAAAAATATAAAGAGAGAGAGAGAGGTACGAAGTACAAATACTTGGACTGGGGGAAGGTTAAAACGGCGGAAGGTCAGGAATGGGCCCTTGCTTTCCTGTGCCGTGCCATAGACACAGTGGATAGGAATTCACTACCCTAATAGCCATGGAGAAAAGAAAAAAAGGAAAAAAAACAAAAACTGAGATCTTTAACCTTTGATATGATTATATACCCCCCCCCCCTCCCCCCCAACACCCCTTTTCCCGAAACCGTCCCACCGTTGTTGTTTGTTTTTTTTCCCACCTGATAGGTGATACAGAGTCTAAGGTGAATGGTTTTCGTTCGTTATTGATTTCAGCCGCTACTGCTGGGTGGTTTGGGTTTGTTTCATTGTTCGTTTGCATCTGTCTTTGTTTTTTGGTGCTTTGCTTTGTTCTTGTTGTTGTTGTTGTTACTGAATAGCTTCTGTGAAAGGTTGTTTGTTGGTTCGTCTTTTTTGGGGGTGGGGGGTCTTTTTTTTCTTTTTTTTTTTTTTACGAAACGCAGGGTGGGTTATTTTCTGTTCCTATGCTGATCTGTGCAGTGTATCTTTCAGTGGCCTGTCTTTCTCCTATAAAGTAATTTCCCAGGTTATATACAGGAAGGCTGGCACAAACTTTGGATCCCCACCCCCACCCCCACCCCACCTCCCCCGTGTAGTGTTTCTCGTTCAGAGACACAATCTCCAGTTGTAGAAGTTTTTAATTTCTTGTTTCCTCGCCTTGTGAGTGGAAGACCGCGGACCTATAAATAGAATGTCTACTACTTCTACTTTTGGTACGTGTGAATAATCTATTTTCCTGCGTTTGTAAAGCTGATGGTTTTGTTGTGTGATTCTGGCTGTAAGATACTCTGTTGCAACGTTGTCAACTTTGTCACAGAATGTGGTTCTTTTCTAGAACAGACGTGATGTGCATGTTCCGTTTTTTTCTTTCAATGGCGGACCTTTTGGAATGATCTGTTGGTTGTGCTTTAGCTTTGTGTCCTCTCTCTGATGTGGTGTAGCGTTTATGGGTATGTCCGCACGCTCTGACACCTCCTTGAAACTGAAACTGAAACTGAAACTTTTGTGTTGTCTTAGCTTCTTTCCCTCAGTGTTTTGAAGTCCAGTGTCAATCTTTTTCTATGTGTCAATGAATGCCTGTTGACAATGGTTTATACACTGTCGTTGTTTTAGTTACATCTTATCCATGGCGAAGAACTATCGATGTACAAAGATGACTTTGTGTGTGTGTGTGTGTGTGTGTGTGTGTGTGTGTTATATCTTTCGTTGTATGTTAGTGTGTTGTTGTTGTTTTTTTTACATTGTACATAGATCGCCGGGACTGCACGCTTTGACAGCATATGGAAGAACACACACACACACACACACACACACACAAATCCCCCCCTTCTCCCCCACCCAACCCCCCTCTACACACACGCACGTGCACACGTTGAAAAGAGTATCATTAGTAATCTGTCAATCAGTCAGCTTTCGTAACGGTGGAATAATCGACGAACGAAAGAGTGTAAAGAGTAGGTAAAGGGAGAGAAGTCAAACACCTGTCAGTCTGAAGAAACTTTAGATTTGTGCCCCTTACCCAATCTCAAGTCGTCTGCGTCATTTGCCACAGAAATTTTGAGTTGACATTATTAAAGTGGTGTGTGGTTGTGTGCTAAACTTTGATACAGTTATGAGCTATTTTCCTATTCTTTTTTTCCCTCCCATTGCTATCTTCTTCATTCTGCATACAACACAGAGCAGCTTGATTTTTATCTCTCTTTTTTTTAATTCGTTTATTTATTCATTTCTATAAATTCATCTTGATTTATCTGTTTTCAATTCATCGATTATCATAATTATTATCATTATTGTTATTACTCAAATAAAAAAAAGATCGAATTCGGAAAATGCATGAATATGAAGGTTATGTCTAACGCTACGAATATGAGTGACGTTGTCAGCAGACGACACACACACACACCAGATGGAAACTCTCATCATATAATGAACCGAGGGGAGGAGGAGAGGGGTGTGGAGAGGGAAAGGAGGAGGAGGAGGAGGGGGAATATTCGTCATGCGCGATGAACCAAAGAGTAAAACTCTTCGCATGATGAACAAAAGGTAAAAAAATAAAAAAAAATAAAAAAAAGTCACTTGACGAACCAAAGGTTTATAAATAAAATAAAAAATTTAAATAATAAATAAATGATAATAATAAGATAATTTTCTGTTTTGTTTGAAGCAGACAATAAAGTATTTTGATTTAATATTGAATAATGATAATAATAATGATAATAATAATATTATTATTAATAAAAGGTCGTATGACGAACCAAGGAGAGATTTTAAAAAATAAATTTAAAAAAAAAAGGGGGGGGGGGGACCAAGAGGAGATAAATCTCACTGTGTAATGAACCAAGGGCCGGGAAAAAAACAACTTCCTCTTCATTGCTCAGTCATAGGCTTTCTTCCTTGTCTTCTGTCTTCGTTCTTTCCATCCCTCAGAAAAAAGACAAAGGAGAAAAAAACAACTATGGGTCTTCTTTCTTTGGGACCGATAATTACCTGGCTAATCGCCCTCCAGGGAGACACCAAGAAGACCGGCCTGACGAAGAGCCAGACGACGACGGCGTGAGAGAAATGAGGAAATGCGTAAATGCATTTTTTTTTTTTAATTATCAATATATTAACAAAATAAAATAAGAAATTGCTTCTTTGCAGTTCGACGCCAAGCAGACAAACATTGCAAATAAACAAGTTTCAAAATACGCATCGAAAACAAGTTGCTACGATACTTGCACAAAGCTCTCCGGTCGCCACTTGTTTGTTGTGAACTGCTGTAAAACAGCGTCAGTGTGTGCGTGTGTGTGTGTGTGTGTGTGTGTGTGTGTGTGTGACACAGAGAAGATAAGTCAAAGAGTCGAAATTTCTGGCTCAAACTTGTCATACTTGTGAGTCAGTGTTCTTTGCGCGCTTATATATCCTCCCTCCCACCCCACCACCACCCTCCCCCCATCCCCCAGCTGGATGACAACGATGGTCATCATCGATCTCGATGGACACACCACCACCATATACACTTATATACACAATGGTACAAACTCGATTCAAGTAACACACACACACACACACACACACACACACACACACATTATCGCGCGCGCGCGCGCGTTCGTGTTTTCCTGTAATGTAGAAGGCAATGCGGATATGGTTTTTGCAATGGAACACGCGATGGTTCACACACAGGTCTACCACGAAGATTTCACCACATGACACTAATAGCCCAATCAGTTTTATCACAGCAATATTCTCCCACCTTTGCTTCCGTTAAAGTGTAATGGAGAGGGGAATATGGTAAGTAAAAGCTAAACCAGAAAGATCCCCCATTCAGTTTTTCTGATGGCTTGATTAAACACGTGGGAATGGGTGATTTTCAGCTAAGGGAAGTGGCGGAGGGGGAGTGGAAGGTTTCGATCAAGACTAGCACCACACGTCCCCCCACCCCACCCCACTCTCAACACACACACACACACACACATTCCCCAGGGTGGAGTCCCCCCCCCCCCCCCCCCCCCCCCGGGAAAAGCAATTTCACACAGAAATTTCTACTGTGACAAATGATTCAGTACAATACAGTACAATACAATACAATACAATACAATGCAACGCAATGCAACGCAATACAATACAATACAATACAATACAATACAACCGGTTCGGACGAGAAAAGCCACCAGGCTAAACCACACACACACACACACACACACACACACTGAACGTTGGAGCTCACAAACTCCAGTTAAACTGGGTTCAGTCCAGTACTAAGATCCTTTGTTTTCTGACAATTGGGTCGTGACTCCATTACACCCAACCCGAAACCAGCTGACTGACCGGCGTCATGAAACTGATAACGAAGGCTTTTCTGTGCTCTTCGGAAAGTAAGACAACTCCTGACAGTATCAACAATTGCCCCCCTTCCGTACCTTCCAGTGTGGGTGGGTGTCTGTGGAAGGGGTAGTGGGGCATGTGTGTGTGTGTGTGTGTGTGTGTGTGTGTGTGTGTGTGTGTGTGTGTGTCCCCGCGTGGTTTGTAACCGACTGACGAGTATCATTTTTTCGTCGTCTGAAAGATGAACAACGTTATAATATCATAGGTCAATTATTCGTGCTTTTGCCACGACCGATCTTTTAGTTTGTCAAAAGAAACGAAATCATTGATTCTTTGTTTAGATACCAGCAAGCCACTTACATTGTAGCATTATAGTTTTCCGTAGTTTTGACATACGTATACGTACAAGCCACATTCTGTAATTATGTCAATTTATTGTGGGGGAAAGGATTCATTGTCAGCCTTGGTGACTGGTATTGAATTTACAATTCAAACACTTCGCATGTCTGGTTACTTTTTACGGCCTCATATATGTGCCAAAAGCAAGATCATAGATAAATAGATTATTTAATAAACATGCGTTGATTTCATACCCCAATTACAATTGTTGCGCATAATGTCTTATCCTCTTTCTTAAAAAAAAGAAAAAAGATTTAATTATTCTCGTTCCTCTTGAGCAGTTGTAGTAGTAGTAGTAGTAGTAGTAGTAGTAGTATCATCATCATCATCATCATTTTACTAGTAGTTGTAGTTGTTTTTTGTGTGTGTTTTGTTTTGTTTTTTGTCCTATGATCAGTGCCAACACAGCTGAAACCCTCTCTCTCTCTCTCTCTCTCTCTCTCTCTCTCTTTAAACAACACACACACACACACACACACATCCACAAACACACACACACACACACACACACACATCCACACACACACACACACACACACACACACATACACATACACACCCACCCACCCACCCTCTCGCCATATACACACGTCCCCCAGTTCCACCTCCCACCCACCCACATGTAGATGTAGCGTAGCAGAAAGAGAAAGGAAGTCACCTAGTCCACTGTGGCTGACACAGAGCAGTACGCCCAGCACACACAACCCTCCAGATACACCACACAGATAGGCCTCTATCTTTCTGCTCCCGCTGACCTCACATGGGTCGTGTACAACATGTACGCCGTTCCAGACCGCTGTTCCAAACCACAGACACGCGTCTGTGTGTGTGTGTGTGTGTGTGTGTGTGTGTCTTTTTTCTTTTTTTCAAAACCGGTGTATCAAACTACCACCCCGCCCCCCTCCCCCGTCCCCCACTGCTGGGTCATTCTAGGGGAGTCTCGAATGACACCCGAGGGTAATTTGTGCCCCTGTCAAGATTGACCCCAGTTATTTGGAAATTATCCCCTTTTCTTCGGGTTTGATCAAGTCGTTTAAAAAAAATAAATAATAATAATAATAATAATAAAAAGAAACAAAACAACAAAAAAACATCGAAACCAGGCGAGGGGAGGGGGGGGAGGTCGGGTCGGGGGGAGGGGGTGGTGGTCGTTCTGGGCCAGCCTACACTGACCCTCCTCCCCCATTCAGTCCACTGATAGGGTCTTGTAACCCCCATTCCCCCCCCCCCCCCCCTCACCCTCCCACGTACACACTCGTCTTCCATATTACGACCCCTCCACACACCCCACCATCCACCACCACACCATCACCACCACCACATCATCACAACCATACCACCATCACCACCACCACTCCCCCCACCGACTGTCCGTTATCTGTGTGGGTCAGCTCGGCCGCCAAGATTACAAAAGGGTCACACGGCACCAGTGCCAGAATTCTCAGCCTCGGTCTTTCACTCTACGACAGCCACCGACTGCACAGGCCAAACCCTCCTTTTCTCCCGCCCAGGGTACAGACAGAACAAGACAGGCAAGTGAGAAGTTGTTTCTTTGTGAAACAATCAGTAAGAAAGACAGGCAAGTGAGAAGTTGTTTCTTTGTGAAACAATCAGTAAGACAGACAGGCAAGTGAGGAGTTGTTTCTTTGTCAAACAATCAGTAAGACAGACAGGCAAGTGACGAGTTGTTTCTTTGTCAAACAATCAGTAAGACAGACAGGCCAGTGAGGAGTTGTTTCTTTGTCAAACAATCAATAAGACAGAAGACAGACAGGCAAGTGAGGAGTTGTTTCTTTGTGAAACAATCAGTAAGACAGACAGGCAAGTGAGGAGTTGTTTCTTTGTCAAACAATCAATAAGAAAGACAGGCAAGTGAGAAGTTGTTTCTTTGTGAAACAATCAGTAAGACAGACAGGCCAGTGAGGAGTTGTTTCTTTGTCAAACAATCAATAAGACAGACAGGCCAGTGAGGAGTTGTTTCTTTGTCAAACAATCAATAAGACAGAAGAAAGACAGGCAAGTGAGGAGTTGTTTCTTTGTCAAACAATCAGTAAGACAGACAGGCAAGTGAGGAGTTGTTTCTTTGTCAAACAATCAATAAGACAGAAGAAAGACAGGCAAGTGAGGAGTTGTTTCTTTGTCAAACAATCAGTAAGACAGACAGGCAAGTGAGGAGTTGTTTCTTTGTCAAACAATCAGTAAGACAGACAGGCAAGTGAGGAGTTGTTTCTTTGTCAAACAATCAGTAAGACAGACAGGCAAGTGAGGAGTTGTTTCTTTGTGAAACAATCAGTAAGACAGACAGGCAAGTGAGGAGTTGTTTCTTTGTCAAACAATCAATAAGACAGAAGAATTAAGAGTTCTTTTTTTTCAACCAATAAGACAGGTAAGCGGAGAGCTGGTTTTAAAGTCAAAGTAGTCTCTACAAACAATAAAGAGTGGTAATTCTCTCCATTCACAAGGTACACAAAGATAATTAAGTAAACGAACAAATGAAAAATATCAAAAACACTTTGGGCACATGGATATAAAATAAACACAAGCATAGCATACTTTTCAGGTAAAATGTTCAACCAAAAAGCATTGTATACCATATGTCACATAGCGCACACAAGCTTGTACTAAAAATTTTTTTCTTTTTATGTGTCCATCAAGAGACTTATTCCTCTTATTTTCCTATGATTTTCAAAAAGAAAAGTTTACTGACGAGCACCACAACCAGTGTGGAAACGCAACTTAGATATTTACACGGACATAAATTATCCATGTTGCAATTCTAAAAAGTGATCATCAGTAGTGTTAACAATAGCTGTGTCCAGAATTGTTAGCCCGTCTCAGTTTAACTCCTTCAACGCAAAACTTACAGTAAACTGTATACTAAAGATATAAGGAAAAAAAAGGATAGAAATAGATCAAGATGAGAAAAATATTTCAATTATAAGGAAGGGAGGTTAATGGTGAGTTGTTGTTTTGCCTGGAATTATCAGCCCGTCACAGTTCCAACTCCTTTTGGTCACAGTAAGATTACTGTAAACTGTGCAGAAAAAAAACAACACTATAAAGGAAATAAGAGAGACATAAAGCAAGGGTCAGTTTAAACCTCTGACATTCCTCACATACTCCGAACACTATGTCCAACAAGAAAATACCCATCAATTAGACATCAGATAGACCAACATTACGCCAATAAAATTGGATATTATGCTTCCTGAATAATAGTAATAATGATAATAATAGTGACAATAATGATGATGATGATGATGATAATAATAATAATATAAAAAAACAAAAAAAAAACAAAAAAAAAAAAATCAACGAAGATATCACAGAGAAGGGAGACAACTGATGGATACAGAATGATAACATTGTTGACACCATTTCTCTACTTCAGTTCAATTAAGAAAAGAAAAAGAATTATTAGAAAGGCACTGTGAAAAGAACAAGAAGATGATGATGATGATGATAATGACGATGAGGAGGAGGAGGAAAACGTTTGAAAGAAACTAGTAAGGGCCAAGAAAGAATAAACAAGAACGCCTTTTTATTCATTTTATGAATGAAAGTTTAACTCACACTGAAAGGATCACAAAAAATACAGAAAAAAATCAAAGCAAAAGAGAAAAGTAATCAAAGACAATTCTATTTATCCAGCGTATGAAAATACGTGTGTATGTGTGTGTGTGGATGTGAGTGTGTGTGCATGTGTGTTTTCTTCAGTTTAACGTCTATCAACATAACGTGATTTTAGACGAGAAAAAAAATGTGCAAAGGAGCAAAGTTAACTGTAAACTTAAATTAATTAACCCCTTCACTGCTAGTACGTTTTGCTATGACCTATGCTGTGAAAATTTTCAGAAAAACACGCCAATGATTTTAATTGTCAAGGCTGAGCAACAGTGTCCAGGTGCATAAGACTCCAACACACTCCACACAAAGAATGAAAAGGGTGTACTCACCCAGGATCTATTGCCAGTAAAAACGCTGTGTGTGGTACTTGCAGAAACAGTCTTCAAGACACAGTGCTGGTTTGCTGGGGCAGTCTGGGCAGTAGAACCCCACATCATTTCTTTGTCCTTTCTTCCAACAGACTCTGCACCTCCTTTGTGGCCAGGCCTTCTGTGGGGTAGGTGGGATGAAGTGTCGTCCACACAAGACAAACAGCATGGTCATCTTCAGCAGTGTCTTGGTCTTAGTCACCAAAAATCATGGCACTAATTACATCCTTCTGAAGTCCAGGAGTGTACTGCTGTTGCCTGCTTTTTTGTACAGGATGTGTGCATTCAGCATGGCAATTTGTAGAAAATGCACATACAGCTATTTGTACCACTTCAGGGTTTTCCTTGTGACATTGTAGGGCTGCAGGTGTTGGTCATGATGGTCCATGGCACCCATGTTTTTGTTGTAATCCAGAATTGCTGGAGGCTTGTTTACTGCCCTTTGGTCTTGCTGCTGCTGGTCTTCAGCTGTAGGTTTGTGGCAAGTTGTCAACTCCAGATGGTCCAGGATGAACATCATGATCATCACCATGCTGCATACCTGAAACACATTGCATAAATGACTAAGTTTGCTTTTGTTTTGTTTTTTTAACATATAAAAAGATCATGAAATGGTACCATTTTATTTCTGATTGTTTCCAGAAGCTGAAATACAAACACACACACACACCTACCCCACCCCAAACCCCCAAAACACACACACTGAAACTGGTTCATGGTATGCCACACCCCCTTCATTCTCTCTTTCTCATACAAAACAAAATGACAACACACACACACACACACACACACACACACACACACACACACACACTTCCACAAGTGTTGCATTTACAAAGTAATTTAGGCATACAATTCTGTATATCATTCTCTGATTTCAGTTTTATAAACATCTCCTCACCCCACCCCCACCCCCTTCCCCCACTCTCTCTCTCTCTCTCTCTCTCTCTCACACACACACACACACACACACACACACACACACACACACACAACAACAACAACAACAACAACAAACCAATACACACTCGGGAACGAACACACAGAAAGCCCTGGGCGAACGACACACGCTGTCATCAACAATGAGCCAGCCAGCAAGCCACGCCCCCCTGGGCTGTGATGGTCACACACAGTACCCACGTGACTGACTGACTCTCACTCACACACACTGAACAGTGACTGACGAAGCTACTTACCATAGCTAACACATTCAAAACACACGCAATGCAGTCATATTCATTGTTACAACAAACAGAAAGCAAATAATAAACTGAAAAACCTCGTAAACACCCACCTGCATCTTGAATCAGCTGAGCTTGTCTGTCTTCAGTTTCGTCAATAACTCCCCCTCCCACCCCCCCTCCACTGTCAAAATCAGCCTCTTCGGCATCAATTTCACGCAGTTCTGTCTCATTCAGTCCACAGTCTTCATCTCAACTGTTTGCATCGCGAAAGAATTCTTTCAATACAAGTGCAAGTGTTGGGGTTTGTCTGCGTTCAGCCATGGCTTTGCAAACACAACTTGAGCTTCGTACAAACTTGCAAAACTTTCGCCATAAATATGACAATCCAATGAATAATTTTAGCTTATGGAACTCAGGAGATAAAGAGCTCTCAGGGGAGCTAATTTAATAGTCAGCAGACTTTATTTTCTGTAATGCGGGACTCGAAACAGAGAACGTTGTAACATGACGTACGGCGCACGTCAATACAGCATTGGTGAGCGACATTCCATGACGTACGCCGTACGTCAACAGCGCAGTCAAGAGGTTTTAAAAATTAATGTCCAACTGGACTGGAGAGCAAACTTTCAGAATCTTTTACAGCAGTACAAAATTACCGACAACAGATCTGTCTGTCTGTCTGTGTCTATGTCTGTGTGTCCACACAGAGAGAGGTTGTTTCTTATTTCCAGACATGGGGAAAAAAAGAATACAATGAAAATATCGAGCTCAGATTTTAGTGTGCCATACGCTTTTAGAATTATGAGGGTGAAACACTAGCTTTGACAAGCACCATGGTTTACATCACGGTTGCTTTCTGCCGTCTGTTTCAGAACTGAGGATCTGGAACTCAGGTTTCCAATCTAAGCCTTATGATTGACGTGAGTTATGGTTCATGCTTTCAGACTGACATTATGAATCTTCTGGTGGCCTTCGCTCTTCTGGTTGCTGTGGCAACGGCTCAGCGTCATCCTGACCTGAATGCCAGACCTGATGGTGCACCTGAAGCCACCATGGTGCCGGCTGGCTCAGGTGAGAGTGGTTTGGAGACGTCATGAGTTCAGCTGATGTCACAGACTGACATGACCGTAAAGCTGCTGTCACAGATTGACGTGACCTGACAGCTGATATCACAGATTGACGTGACCTGACAGCTGATGTCACAGACTGACGTGACCTTACAGCTGATATCACAGACTGACGTGACCTTACAGCTGATATCACAGATTGACGTGACCTTACAGCTGATGTCACAGACTGACGTGACCTTACAGCTGATATCACAGACTGACGTGACCTTACAGCTGATATCACAGATTGACAGGACCTTACAGCTGATGTCACAGATTGACGTGACCTTACAGCTGATATCACAGATTGACGTGACCTTACAGCTGATATCACAGATTGACGTGACCTTACAGCTGATATCACAGATTGACAGGACCTTACAGCTGGGCCCACAGCAGAGTGAGAGCTGTAATATCAATGGTTTCACCATTGCAGTGGGACGTCATTTACAGCTTAGTCTTTTGTGAAGGACTATGACTCTCAAACTTGGAGGCAAGATTGCACTGGATCATTAGTGCTGTAGCCTTAGGGGTTAGATAGCCTTTGGGAACTATCCCAACGCCGGCTGTCCTTAAACCCTCTTGGCGGAGAGAGTGGGGATGTGTGTGTGTGTATGTGTGTGTGTGTGTGTGTGCGTGCGTGTGTGTGTGTGTGTGTTCCTTGGGGCTGATCAAATTCTAGCCCAGATGGTCGGGACAGCTGTTGCCTCCTCTGCTGTTCTGATTGTCATAGTAGGTGAAAGATCCTATAGCCCTTTAAGACCATCGGATAAATGGTAGATTCTATCACCAGAGCGAAGAGACCTTGAAGTGGTATACTTGCTAAAAAAAAAAAAATTTAAAAAAAAAGGTCAGAAATATAGTGAGGTGCAGTTGCAGAAATGATGTGGAAGCAGAAACGTGGCATTTTATTCTTCATTCTCTGCTCAACAGGAAGTCAGTGTGTGTAATTCTTTGATATCAGTTAAAGAGGGGTGTACATTAATGGGACTTCCGTACCTTAAAATGAATTTTGGCAGCAGAATTTTTAACTCGTTAGAGGGTTTAGTGTGTTTCCATGGAAAGCAAATTAAGACAACTGCAATAGTCTAGACTTGATAAAGAATATGCACAGCTAAAATTTTGGTTGTTTCTAGTGTGGGATATGCAGACCTGATGCCTCTGAGAAAGACTGTCAGTCAATGATATGTGTCAGAGAAGTTGTATACATTATGAAGAGTACTGGGCCCAGCACATATCCCTGAGGCATGCCAAAATCGAAAGGTGTTTCAGTGAAGTTGTTACCATGTTCAAGAACTGCTTGTTTTCTTTCTGGTAGATAGTTCAACCACAAACAATAGTAAATTATTAATTACTTTCCAATCGGATGAGTAAAGATGTATTGTATTGTATTATATTGTATTGTATTGTATTGTAACCACCATCCTCTACCCTCTAACCCTCCAAATCCAGCAGCCAATATTTTTTTCCGTGTGGTAAGTTTTGACCTGGGGGAGTCTAAGAAAGGTCGTGGGAAGGAAGGAAGGAAGGGAGGGCGAGATGACCATCTGGTCTGGTTAGGCAACACCCCAGTGGTCTGGCCGCGATAAGACACGAACTCTAACTTGGAACTGAAAAAAAAAATGGGGACCACGGGGCCACCGTGGGGAACCGTCGGTCAGCTTGGAGTCGTAGACAGGAGATAGGACACGTCAGCATACATGTGGCCCCCCTCCCTCCCTCCTTTCCTCTTTCCCTCCCTCCCTCTCTCCCTCCCTTCCGACTTCACCACCACGTCACCATGAGCACGCTTCTGAGTGTGTGTGGGGGTGGTGGGAGGAGGGTGGGAGTTGTCCATGTGTGTGTGCGTGTGTGTGTATGTGTGTGTGTCTATTCGTGCGTGTGTGTGTGGGTCTGTGTGTGTGTGTGTGTGTGTGTGTGTGTGTGTGTGCGTGCGGGGTTTTTTGTTTGTTTGTTTGTTTGGGTTTTGGATTCGGTTTTGTGTGTGTGCGTGCATGTGTGTGTGTGTGTGTGTGTGTGTGTGTGTGTGTTTCTGTGTCTGTGTCTGTGTGTGAGTGTGTGCGTGCGTATGTGTGTGTGTGTCTGTCTGTCTGTCTGTGAGTGTGTGCGTGGTGCGTGCGCGCGCGCGCGCGCGCGTGTGTGTGTGTGTGTGTGTGCTTCTTCCTGCT
>NC_134883.1:50361900-50389400 GCF_041734735.1 Babylonia areolata
AGATCACGTGCTCGATGCGTGCGCCTACTACGTCATTCATCTGTGTGGACTTCATCACCACTTTCTGACGTCCATCATCGAATGTCATAAATGAATTAATACGAAAATGTCCGTTGTACTCAGTTCTTTTATCGATATCTTTTTATCAGTTCTCTTTAGTTTTAGTTCGTTTCAGTTCATTTGTGATTGATTGCTACGATTAATAAATGTAAGAGACTTCATGTCACCGGTTTTGTGTGTAAAAAAAACAACAACAACAAAAAGCAATAAACATTCCATTAATTGTGTAATTGTTGTCCTCTACATGTGTGTGAGAGAGAGAGAGATGAAGGGGGGCACGAGACTATGTTTGTTTGTCTTTCCAGTTTTACGTCTGTTTATAAAACGTGATATGAAACGATAATAACAGGAATATGTCTCCATGTATATGTGTGACATTGTGTGGTTACGATGTGGAATGCTAATGTGTACGTGCGTGTGTGTGTGTGTGTGTGTGTGCGTGCGTGCGTGTGTGGGGGGGTGTGTGTGGGTGTGTAAGCGTGCATCTGTCTGTATGCAAGTGTGTGTGCGTGTGTGTGTTTTGTGTTGTATCTGTCTGTCTGTACATCTGTCTGTCTGTCTCTCTGTCTGTCTGTTCAAGCACACATTCGCATTCTAACGTCCGTGTATGTGTGTGCATGCGAGTTTATGTCATACACACATACATTCACAGAGGAAAGGAAAGGGAGACAGAGAGATTAGATACATGTGTAGTGTATATAATACATCTATCTCTCTCCGTCTCTCCCTCTGTGTGTGTGTGTGTGTGTGTGTGTGGAAAGGGTGGGAGGAGATAAGCAGAGAACGGGAGGTCCACGTCAAGTCTATGTATGGGAGGCTATCGACATTGTGCTTTTACCCCAATGTGGGTTAGTTCTCTTCCATCGGGAAAGTGGAGGATTCCGTCGTCACCGTTACCGCTTGTCTTTTTCTTTCTCTGATATCCTGTATTTAATTTCTTATGACTTTCTTTCTTCCTTTCTTCCTTTCCGTCTCTCTCTCTCTCTCTCTCTCTCTCTCTCTCTCTCTCTCTCTCTCTCTCTTATTTCTCCATCCCTCACCTTATTCTTTGTCTCTGTGTGACGGTGTGTTTGCCTGTCTGTTTCTCTTTGTCTCTGTCTGCCTCTGTCTCTCTCTACGTCTGTCTGTCTGTCTGTCTGTCTGTCTGTCTGTCTGTCTCTCTCTCTCTCTCTCTCTCCTTCTTCCTCCTTATCCTCCCTTTCACTGGACTTCTAGGTCGCCTTCTTACTTCTTATGTGTGTCGCGCGCGCGCACACACACACACACACACACACACGCACGCACGCACGCACACGCACACACGCACACGCACTAACGTCTATGTGCGTGTGTGCATGCGTGTGTGTTTATGAAGGGGCGCGGCGTCGAGTTTTCCCACTGGCAGTTCGCGAGCAAGCTTTTTTAGTGCAACAAGAGATAGAAAACAGAGTCGCCTGGTTGCCTCACTTTTGACGTCAACGCACCTTATTGCGTCACACATGTAGCACTTTGGTGAAACAGTGTGATGAGTCTGCAAACTAAAGCGTTTATACATCGAGGCCAGTGTGTATAGCAAATGAACGTTCACCATCGCTGATAGTCAAAAAAGGTCAGCCAACTGCTTTATTTTATCGGTGAGACAAACATCCTGCTGAAGTGCAGAAAGTATCACAGAGGTAAGCGCTTTAAATTTTATTCATGCACACAGTAAAAAAAAACCATGAGGTGAATTCAATCCGAGATGGTATTGTATTGTATTGTATTGTATCACTGTTTGTCATGTCAGATTTCTCTGTGTGAAATTCGGGTCTTCTTCTTATCATTATCATTATTATTATCATTATCATCATCACCATTATCATTATCATTATAATTATTATTATGTCTGCCTGCAAGTGTACTTGCTTTACCAAAGCGTGATATTTTCTTCAGAATTTTATCAGGAGGACAATGAACCCTTTTGTCGCCGCAGGTAACTTTACGAGCGCAAGAAGAAAGCAAAAAGCCCGAGCTGTACATGCTAGCATCACACGGGACTCTACCTCGGTTTCTCATCTCGTCCGAATGACTAGCACCCAGACCACCAACCTCACCGCAGGGATGGGCGATCAAATATCCGAAAGCCAACCCAAGGACCCAAACTTGACCACCTGTGACGGCAACATGAGAGGCTCTGAATCGCGAGGCTGTCTTGGCACCATCTGGGCCCACGTCTTCAGAGAGGTCAGTGATGGATGGGGGTGTGGGTGGGAGGTCACTGATCTAAAAATAGATCATTAGAACAGTGGTGGGAGGAGCAGGTCCGATTCGCCCAGTCCCGTTTCGCCTACTCTTTGATCTTGCCGCCGGCCGACCGACCTCAGCAGGACCCAGAGTTGGACTCCGACTGGTTATTCTCTCTCTCTCTCTCTCTCTCTCTCTCTCTCTCTCTCTCTCATCTGGTTGTTGTTGTTTTTGTTGTTGTTGATGTTTGTTTGTTGTTGTTGTTTTTGTTTGTGTTTTGTTTTATTGTTTTTAAAGCCCTTCACTTCCGACCGCGGATATAGCAGCGGTTTCGGGGTAACTGCATAATCAGGTGTCCAGCCACTCATTCGCACACATACCTCCCTTGGAAATGGCGACTGCCTTGATGAGTGGGAGCAATTTCTCGGCAAGTTTTGGCTCAATTTTGATGCGGTTGTTTGTGTTTTATAAAACGAAAAGCTATCCGACCGACCTCAGGACCCAGAGTTGGACTCTGGTTATTCACTCTCTCTCTCTCTCTCTCTCTCTCTCTCTCTCTCTCTCTCTCTCTCTCACAAACACACATTCACACACACGCGCGCGCGCGCGCGCGCATACACACATACATACACACACATAAACATATACACACACATCTATCTAACTGTTTATCTACCTATCTGTCTGTCAATCAGTCCATCAGTCTCTCTCACCTCTCTCTCTCTCTCTCTCTCTCTCTCTCTCTCTCACACACACACACACACACATGCGCGTATACACACATACATACACACACATAAACATATATACGCATGCGCGCATACATACATACACACACACATATAAACATACGCGCACCTGCACACACACACACACACACCGACCCCTCCCCCCCCCCCTCTCCCCCGCTCTCCCCCATCCATCCCCTGCCATTCCCCCCCACCCCACCCCCAAACACTCCCCTCCCACACACACACACCTTTATCCTCCCTCCCCACCCCACACCGTGACACACACACACACACACCTTTATCCTCCCTCCCCACCCCACACCGTGACACACAAACACAAAAACAACGAATACCCTTCATCAACGGCATCCACATATACATGTATCTATGTACAATATATATATATATATATAGAGAGAGAGAGAGAGAGAGAGAGATGTTTGTGTGTGTGTGTGTGTGTGTGTAACCAACCGTTTCGCTGACCACTGACCACAACACATGTTTGTAAAAACCTTCCCAACAGCCGTGCCATGAAGAACGGCGGAGAAAGAAAGAGTATGTGCGAAGCAGCTGGATCGGCCGCGTGGACTGCACGACCTCCCTCATTGGGGCGGTCGTGGGCCTGGGAAACCTCACCCGCTTCCCACAGCTGGCCTTCAAGTACGGGTCAGGGACTTTTCTCTGGCCCTTTATCCTGGTCACCATCCTGCTTGGGGTGCCCATGTTCTACCTCGAAGCCTGCCTGGGACAACTGTCCGGCAAAGGAGGGGTGCTGGGCTGGGATATTGTACCCCTTTTCAAAGGTGGGCCGGACTTTTTTTTTTTTTTTTTTTTTAATTTGAGGAAGGGGTTGTTACTGTTGTTGTAAAAATGGTTGTGATTCCGTGTGCATATACACATTATAATCTTGTATATGATGCTTGGAAATTATTGTGATCGTGTGTGCCTGTACGTGCGCGTGCAAGCTCACTGTCTCTGTCTCTCTCTCTCTCTCTCCCTCCTCTCTCTCTTTCTCTCTGTCCCTCCTCTCTGTCTCACTCTCCTCTCTCTGTGCCTCTCATCTCTCTCTCTCTCTCTCTCTCTCTCTCTCTTCTCTTTCTCGTTTCCAAGTGAATGATTGTGTGTGCGTCTCCGTGTGTGTGTGTGTATGTGTGCGTCTCCATTGTGTGTGTCTGTGTGTGTGCGTGCGTTTCAAAGTGTGTGTCAGTGTGCGTGCGTCTCCGTGTGTGTGCGTGCATGTCTCTGTGTGTGCATGCGTGAGTCTTCATGTGTGTGTTGTGCGCGCGCGTTTCAGTGTTTGTGTGTGCGTGCGTCTCCGTGTGTGTGTGTGTGCGTCACCGTGTGTGCGTGTGTGTTTCAGGAGTGGGCGTGTCCATCGCCCTGACGTGCGGCGTGCTGAGTGTGTACTACAGCTCCATGTGCATGTACCCTTTCTACTACTTCGTCTCCTCCTGGATGAGCCCCCTGCCCTGGCGGCACTGTGACAACCCGTGGAACACCAATGGTCACTGCCACGAACCATAGGGATACTTACATATATATATATAGCACCTATTCTCGGTCGGAAACCAAGCTCTAAGGAAACAGGGATGAATGTGTGTGTGGTGGAGGTGGGAGGGGAGGAGGGGGTTGTGTGTGTGTGTGTGTGTGTTGGGGAGGGGGGGGGGGTTGTGTGTGTGTTTCAGCGTAAGTGTGTGTGTGTGTGTGTAAATCAGAATATGAATCAGATTTTTTATTTGTCCTCAATACCCAACAGAAGGTTTAACAAGACACAATCACAAAGGGAATATTCTCTTTTGTATGTGTGTGTGTGTGTGCGGGCGAGCATGCGTGTGTGTGTGTGTGGGCGTGCATGCATGCGTGTGTGTGTGTGTGTGCGGGCGTGCATGCATGCGTGTGTGTGTGGGCGTGCATGCATGTGTGTGCGGGCGTGCATGCATGTGTGTGTGTGTGTGGCAGCCTGCATCCTGATCGAGACTTGTCACGGTCACGGCAGCGTGAAGGCTCACTTTCGGAACGGCACGTGCATCTCCAATGGCAACGGCTCCACTCTCAGCTTCTCCACAGGATCCGGATACGTCTTTTCTTCGGAAGAGTACTGGAAGTACGTCACTTCCGCCATTTGATATTCCTGATATGATATTGATGATGATGATGATGGTACTAATCATTATATCATATAACATTATCATGTTATCAAGTGCGTACGTCTGCGCGCGCGTGTGTGTGTGTGTGCGCGCGTATGTGTGTTTCAGGAGTGGGCGAGTCCATCGCCCTGATGTGTGGCGTGCTGAGTGGTGGTGTGTGTTCATCATTACTTTCATCATTATCATGATCATTAACATCATCATCATCATAATCACTTTCATCATTAGTAAAAGTAGTAGTACTTATTGTCATCATTATCATTATAGAGAGTCATACGGCGCGACCCTCCCCCCATGCCCGCCTTCCCTCCCCCCTCCCCCCGCATACCTCCCATCACCCCCATCAGCCTCCGTGCAGCAGGCTGCAAGCGCCTCCCATGAAACATACGCACACAACAGCGCATAACGTCAAATTCTTCATTTTTGACTCACTTGTGTAAACAAAGTGAGTCTGTGTTTTAACCCGGTGTTCGGTTGTCTGTGTGTGTGTGTGTGTGTGTGTGTGTGTGTGTCTGTATCTGTGTGTCCGTGGTAAACTTTAACATTGACATTTTCTCTGCAAATACTTTGTCAGTTGACACCAAATTTGGCATAAAAATAGGAAAAATTCAGTTCTTTCCAGTCATCTTGTTTAAAACAATATTGCACCTCTGGGATGGGCACAAAAAAATAAAAAATGAAGCCTAATTATATGCAAACTGCATTTACTTTCTCTAAACTTGGCACTTTGATCTGTAATTCTGACTCAACAAGAGCAGTCATTATTATCATTTTTTGTTCAAACAGGAACTTCTTTTGCTAAGCATGGAAGTTTTATTTATTTTGCAAACGTTTTGGTGCAGATAGTAAAAAAGGGAAATTACTCTGTAATTAATGCTAGGGGACTTAATTTGCTTTACACTGATCTTTCTCATCTTAAACATTACATTTTGAAATTATACTCAATACATAAAAAGCTTGTGTGTTTTACTCTCAGTGTACAGGGCTTTCACTATGTTCATTCGCCCAAGTGGTCTACAAATACAGAACACATTTTAACGATTAGATTTTTTTTTTAAGTGCATCACAAGTGAGTTTTGAAGGCCTTGCCTCTCTTCTTCTCTCTTTTTTCCGAAATGTACATTGGTGTTGTTGATGTGTTTGGTGTTCCTTTTTTAACTCACTTGTGTAAACGGGGTGAAACAGTACGCATCCTGACTGGCGTGTTGGGTGATGCTGCTGAACAGGACACCTTCCCAGCAGATGGCTTGTGATGTGGAATATGAACGCAGTGACACTTCCTTGTGAAAGCGGAACTGATGTCGTTGTTGAACGTGTTCTGGGTGGTTGTTTTTTGTTTGTTGTTTTTTTCACGGCCTCACAGTTCTGACAACAGGGTTGCTGAGTGACGACGAAGACGTCTGGAGGGAGCTGTGAACAGGTGGTGGGTGACCCTGACTTTTGCGGTTGGTGACAGGGAGAAGGTGGAGGGTGACGGGGGTGTGGGGCCCTTGCAGAGCCACCTGGTGGGGTGCCTGCTGGTGGTCTGGTTCCTGTGCTTCGTGGCCCTGGGCAGGGACGTGCTCTACCTCGGCAAGGTGGCTCTGTCTGTCTGTCTGTCCGTCTGCCTGTGTGCGTGTGTATGTGCTTCTGCGTGTGTGTGTGTGTGTGTCCATATGGCTGTGCGCGCGCGCGCGAATACATATGTGTGTGTGTGTGTGTGTGTGAAGTTCAGTGGTACTGGTGGTGTTTCCTGGTGCTGGTGATATTCTTGTTCCTGATGAAGTTCGTTGGTGCCTGTGGTGTTTGTGGTAATGGTGGTGTTCGTGGTGATGTTCACGACACTGGTGAATGTTCATGGTGACGTTCAGGGTGTTGGCGATGTTTCTAATGCTGGTGCCAGTGATGTTTATAGTGCTGGTGATATTGGCAGTGTGGGAGACGTTCATGGAGCTGGTGATGTTCATGGAGCTGATGTTCACGGAGCTGGTGATTTTCTTGATGCTGGTGATGTTCATGGAGCTGGTGATGTTCATGATGCTGGTGATGTTCATGACGCTGGTGATGTTCATGGAGCTGGTGATGTTCATGGAGCTGGTGATGTTCTTGGTGCTGGTGATGTTCATGGAGCTGGTGATGTTCTTGGTGCTGGTGATGTTCATGGTGCTGGTGATGTTCTTGGTGCTGGTGATGTTCATGGAGCTGGTGATGTTCATGGAGCTGGTGATGTTCTTGATGCTGGTGATGTTCATGGAGCTGGTGATGTTCATGGAGCTGGTGATGTTCTTGATGCTGATGTTCATGGAGCTGGTGATGTTCTTGATGCTGGTGATGTTCATGGAGCTGGTGATGTTCTTGATGCTGGTGATGTTCATGGAGCTGGTGATTCTTGATGCTGGTGATGTTCATGACGCTGGTGATGTTCATCGAGCTGGTGATGTTCATGGAGCTGGTGATGTTCATGATGCTGGTGATGTTCATGATGCTGGTGATGTTCATGGAGCTGGTGATGTTCTTGGTGCTGGTGATGTTCATGATGCTGGTGATGTTCATGGAGCTGGTGATGTTCTTGATGCTGGTGATGTTCATGGAGCTGGTGATGTTCTTGATGCTGGTGATGTACATGGAGCTGGTGATGTTCTTGGTGCTGGTGATGTTCATGATGCTGGTGATGTTCATGGTGTTAGTGATTACTCGTGGTGATGGTCAGTGACGTTCCAAAGTGATGTTGATGGTGCTGGTTGGATGTTGCTGGGACATGTGATGGTCTTCAGTGTGCTGGTGCTGTTCATGGTTCTGGTGTTGATCGTGATGCTGGTTTATGTTCATGGTGTTAGTGATTACTCGTGGTGATGGTCAGTGGCGTTCCAAAGTGATGTTGATGGTGCTGGCTGGATGTTGCTGGGACATGTGATGGTCTTCAGTGTGCTGGTGCTGTTCATGGTTCTGGTGTTGATCGTGATGCTGGTTTATGTTCATGGTGTTAGTGATTACTCGTGGCGATGTCCATAGTGATGTTTAAAAGGGATGTTGACGGTTGCTGGTTTGGGTGCTGTTGGAAACAGGTGATGATCTTCAGCGTTCTGGTGTGTTAGTGGTACTCGTGGTGATGGTGGTGATGTTCATAGTGATGTTGATGGTGCAGCGGGCTGGCGTTCTTCATGGTGCTAGTGTTTTGCATGATGTTGATGATGCTCATGGCGCTAGTGATACATATTGGTGGTGATGTTGATGGTGCTGGTTTGGATGTTGCTGGACACAGGTGTTGGTCTTCAGCAAGCTGGTGCCGTTCGTGGTGCTGGTGTATTAGTGATACTCGTGGTGACGGTAGTGACGTTCATAGTGATGGCGATGTCGATGGTGCTGGCGATACTCGCGGTGATGTTCATAGTGATGGCGATGTTGATGGTGCTGGCGATACTCGCGGTGACGTTCATAGTGATGGCGATGTCGATGGTGCTGGCGATACTCGCGGTGATGTTCATAGTGATGGCGATGTTGATGGTGCTGGCGATACTCGCGGTGATGTTCATAGTGATGGCGATGTTGATGGTGCTGGCGATACTCGCGGTGACGTTCATAGTGATGGCGATGTCGATGGTGCTGGCGATACTCGCGGTGATGTTCATAGTGATGGCGATGTTGATGGTGTTGGCGATACTCGCGGTGATGTTCATAGTGATGGCGATGTCGATGGTGCTGGCGATACTCGCGGTGATGTTCATAGTGATGGCGATGTCGATGGTGCTGGCGATACTCGCGGTGATGTTCATAGTGATGGCGATGTTGATGGTGCTGGCGATACTCGCGGAGATGTTCATAGTGATGGCGATGTCGATGGTGCTGGCGATACTCGCGGTGATGTTCATAGTGATGGCGATGTCGATGGTGCTGGCGATACTCGCGGTGATGTTCATAGTGATGGCGATGTTGATAGTGTTGGCGATACTCGCGGTGATGTTCATAGTGATGGCGATGTCGATGGTGCTGGCGATACTCGCGGTGATGTTCATAGTGATGGCGATGTCGATGGTGCTGGCGATACTCGCGGTGATGTTCATAGTGATGGCGATGTTGATGGTGCTGGCGATACTCGCGGAGATGTTCATAGTGATGGCGATGTCGATGGTGCTGGCGATACTCGCGGTGATGTTCATAGTGATGGCGATGTCGATGGTGCTGGCGATACTCGCGGTGATGTTCATAGTGATGGCGATGTTGATAGTGTTGGCGATACTCGCGGTGATGTTCATAGTGATGGCGATGTCGATGGTGTTGGCGATACTCGCGGTGATGTTCATAGTGATGGCGATGTCGATGGTGTTGGCGATACTCGCGGTGATGTTCATAGTGATGGCGATGTCGATGGTGTTGGCGATACTCGCGGTGATGTTCATAGTGATGGCGATGTCGATCGTGTTGGCGATACTCGCGGTGATGTTCATAGTGATGGCGATGTTGATGGTGCTGGCGATACTCGCGGTGATGTTCATAGTGATGGCGATGTCGATGGTGCTGGCGATACTCGCGGTGATGTTCATAGTGATGGCGATGTCGATGGTGCTGGCGATACTCGCGGTGACGTTCATAGTGATGGCGATGTTGATGGTGCTGGCGATACTCGCGGTGACGTTCATAGTGATGGCGATGTTGATGGTGCTGGCGATACTCGCGGTGATGTTCATAGTGATGGCGATGTCGATGGTGCTGGCGATACTCGCGGTGATGTTCATAGTGATGGCGATGTCGATGGTGCTGGCGATACTCGCGGTGACGTTCATAGTGATGGCGATGTCGATGGTGCTGGCGATACTCGCGGTGATGTTCATAGTGATGGCGATGTCGATGGTGCTGGCGATACTCGCGGTGATGTTCATAGTGATGGCGATGTCGATGGTGCTGGCGATACTCGCGGTGATGTTCATAGTGATGGCGATGTCGATGGTGCTGGCGATACTCGCGGTGATGTTCATAGTGATGGCGATGTCGATGGTGCTGGCGATACTCGCGGTGATGTTCATAGTGATGGCGATGTCGATGGTGCTGGCGATACTCGCGGTGATGTTCATAGTGATGGCGATGTCGATGGTGCTGGCGATACTCACGGTGATGTTCATAGTGATGGCGATGTTGATGGTGCTGGTGATACTCGCGGTGACGTTCATAGTGATGGCGATGTTGATGGTGCTGGCGATACTCGCGGTGATGTTCATAGTGATGGCGATGTTGATGGTGCTGGCGATACTCGCGGTGATGTTCATAGTGATGGCGATGTTGATGGTGCTGGCGATACTCGCGGTGATGTTCATAGTGATGGCGATGTCGATGGTGCTGGCGATACTCGCGGTGACGTTCATAGTGATGGCGATGTTGATGGTGCTGGCGATACTCGCGGTGACGTTCATAGTGATGGCGATGTTGATGGTGCTGGCGATACTCGCGGTGATGTTCATAGTGATGGCGATGTTGATGGTGCTGGCGATACTCGCGGTGATGTTCATAGTGATGGCGATGTCGATGGTGCTGGCGATACTCGCGGTGACGTTCATAGTGATGGCGATGTCGATGGTGCTGGCGATACTCGCGGTGATGTTCATAGTGATGGCGATGTTGATGGTGCTGGCGATACTCGCGGTGATGTTCATAGTGATGGCGATGTCGATGGTGCTGGCGATACTCGCGGTGATGTTCATAGTGATGGCGATGTCGATGGTGCTGGCGATACTCGCGGTGATGTTCATAGTGATGGCGATGTTGATGGTGTTGGCGATACTCGCGGTGATGTTCATAGTGATGGCGATGTTGATGGTGCTGGCGATACTCGCGGTGATGTTCATAGTGATGGCGATGTCGATGGTGCTGGCGATACTCGCGGTGATGTTCATAGTGATGGCGATGTTGATGGTGCTGGTGATACTCGCGGTGACGTTCATAGTGATGGCGATGTTGATGGTGCTGGCGATACTCGCGGTGATGTTCATAGTGATGGCGATGTTGATGGTGCTGGCGATACTCGCGGTGATGTTCATAGTGATGGCGATGTTGATGGTGTTGGCGATACTCGCGGTGATGTTCATAGTGATGGCGATGTTGATGGTGCTGGCGATACTCGCGGTGATGTTCATAGTGATGGCGATGTTGATGGTGCTGGTGATACTCGCGGTGATGTTCATAGTGATGGCGATGTTGATGGTGCTGGCGATACTCGCGGTGATGTTCATAGTGATGGCGATGTTGATAGTGTTGGCGATACTCGCGGTGATGTTCATAGTGATGGCGATGTTGATGGTGTTGGCGATACTCGCGGTGATGTTCATAGTGATGGCGATGTTGATGGTGCTGGCGATACTCGCGGTGATGTTCATAGTGATGGCGATGTTGATGGTGCTGGTGATACTCGCGGTGATGTTCATAGTGATGGCGATGTTGATGGTGTTGGCGATACTCGCGGTGATGTTCATAGTGATGGCGATGTCGATGGTGCTGGCGATACTCGCGGTGATGTTCATAGTGATGGCGATGTCGATGGTGTTGGCGATACTCGCGGTGATGTTCATAGTGATGGCGATGTTGATGGTGTTGGCGATACTCGCGGTGATGTTCATAGTGATGGCGATGTTGATGGTGTTGGCGATACTCGCGGTGATGTTCATAGTGATGGCGATGTTGATGGTGTTGGCGATACTCGCGGTGATGTTCATAGTGATGGCGATGTCGATGGTGTTGGCGATACTCGCGGTGATGTTCATAGTGATGGCGATGTCGATGGTGCTGGCGATACTCGCGGTGATGTTCATAGTGATGGCGATGTCGATGGTGCTGGCGATACTCGCGGTGATGTTCATAGTGATGGCGATGTTGATGGTGCTGGCGATACTCGCGGTGATGTTCATAGTGATGGCGATGTTGATGGTGCTGGCGATACTCGCGGTGATGTTCATAGTGATGGCGATGTCGATGGTGCTGGCGATACTCGCGGTGATGTTCATAGTGATGGCGATGTCGATGGTGCTGGCGATACTCGCGGTGATGTTCATAGTGATGGCGATGTTGATGGTGCTGGCGATACTCGCGGTGATGTTCATAGTGATGGCGATGTTGATGGTGCTGGCGATACTCGCGGTGATGTTCATAGTGATGGCGATGTCGATGGTGCTGGCGATACTCGCGGTGATGTTCATAGTGATGGCGATGTTGATGGTGCTGGCGATACTCGCGGTGATGTTCATAGTGATGGCGATGTCGATGGTGCTGGCGATACTCGCGGTGATGTTCATAGTGATGGCGATGTTGATGGTGCTGGCGATACTCGCGGTGATGTTCATAGTGATGGCGATGTCGATGGTGCTGGCGATACTCGCGGTGATGTTCATAGTGATGGCGATGTTGATGGTGCTGGCGATACTCGCGGTGATGTTCATAGTGATGGCGATGTCGATGGTGCTGGCGATACTCGCGGTGATGTTCATAGTGATGGCGATGTTGATGGTGCTGGCGATACTCGCGGTGATGTTCATAGTGATGGCGATGTCGATGGTGCTGGCGATACTCGCGGTGACGTTCATAGTGATGGCGATGTCGATGGTGCTGGCGATACTCGCGGTGATGTTCATAGTGATGGCGATGTTGATGGTGCTGGCGATACTCGCGGTGATGTTCATAGTGATGGCGATGTCGATGGTGCTGGCGATACTCGCGGTGATGTTCATAGTGATGGCGATGTCGATGGTGCTGGCGATACTCGCGGTGATGTTCATAGTGATGGCGATGTTGATGGTGTTGGCGATACTCGCGGTGATGTTCATAGTGATGGCGATGTTGATGGTGCTGGCGATACTCGCGGTGATGTTCATAGTGATGGCGATGTCGATGGTGCTGGCGATACTCGCGGTGATGTTCATAGTGATGGCGATGTCGATGGTGCTGGCGATACTCGCGGTGATGTTCATAGTGATGGCGATGTTGATGGTGCTGGCGATACTCGCGGTGACGTTCATAGTGATGGCGATGTCGATGGTGCTGGCGATACTCGCGGTGATGTTCATAGTGATGGCGATGTTGATGGTGCTGGCGATACTCGCGGTGATGTTCATAGTGATGGCGATGTTGATGGTGCTGGCGATACTCGCGGTGATGTTCATAGTGATGGCGATGTTGATGGTGCTGGCGATACTCGCGGTGATGTTCATAGTGATGGCGATGTTGATGGTGTTGGCGATACTCGCGGTGATGTTCATAGTGATGGCGATGTTGATGGTGCTGGCGATACTCGCGGTGATGTTCATAGTGATGGCGATGTTGATGGTGCTGGCGATACTCGCGGTGATGTTCATAGTGATGGCGATGTTGATAGTGTTGGCGATACTCGCGGTGATGTTCATAGTGATGGCGATGTTGATGGTGTTGGCGATACTCGCGGTGATGTTCATAGTGATGGCGATGTTGATGGTGCTGGCGATACTCGCGGTGATGTTCATAGTGATGGCGATGTTGATGGTGCTGGCGATACTCGCGGTGATGTTCATAGTGATGGCGATGTTGATGGTGTTGGCGATACTCGCGGTGATGTTCATAGTGATGGCGATGTCGATGGTGCTGGCGATACTCGCGGTGATGTTCATAGTGATGGCGATGTCGATGGTGTTGGCGATACTCGCGGTGATGTTCATAGTGATGGCGATGTTGATGGTGTTGGCGATACTCGCGGTGATGTTCATAGTGATGGCGATGTTGATGGTGTTGGCGATACTCGCGGTGATGTTCATAGTGATGGCGATGTTGATGGTGTTGGCGATACTCGCGGTGATGTTCATAGTGATGGCGATGTCGATGGTGTTGGCGATACTCGCGGTGATGTTCATAGTGATGGCGATGTCGATGGTGCTGGCGATACTCGCGGTGATGTTCATAGTGATGGCGATGTCGATGGTGCTGGCGATACTCGCGGTGATGTTCATAGTGATGGCGATGTTGATGGTGCTGGCGATACTCGCGGTGATGTTCATAGTGATGGCGATGTTGATGGTGCTGGCGATACTCGCGGTGATGTTCATAGTGATGGCGATGTCGATGGTGCTGGCGATACTCGCGGTGATGTTCATAGTGATGGCGATGTTGATGGTGCTGGCGATACTCGCGGTGATGTTCATAGTGATGGCGATGTCGATGGTGCTGGCGATACTCGCGGTGATGTTCATAGTGATGGCGATGTTGATGGTGCTGGCGATACTCGCGGTGATGTTCATAGTGATGGCGATGTCGATGGTGCTGGCGATACTCGCGGTGATGTTCATAGTGATGGCGATGTTGATGGTGCTGGCGATACTCGCGGTGATGTTCATAGTGATGGCGATGTCGATGGTGCTGGCGATACTCGCGGTGATGTTCATAGTGATGGCGATGTTGATGGTGCTGGCGATACTCGCGGTGATGTTCATAGTGATGGCGATGTTGATGGTGCTGGCGATACTCGCGGTGATGTTCATAGTGATGGCGATGTCGATGGTGCTGGCGATACTCGCGGTGATGTTCATAGTGATGGCGATGTTGATGGTGCTGGCGATACTCGCGGTGATGTTCATAGTGATGGCGATGTCGATGGTGCTGGCGATACTCGCGGTGATGTTCATAGTGATGGCGATGTTGATGGTGCTGGCGATACTCGCGGTGATGTTCATAGTGATGGCGATGTCGATGGTGCTGGCGATACTCGCGGTGATGTTCATAGTGATGGCGATGTTGATGGTGCTGGCGATACTCGCGGTGATGTTCATAGTGATGGCGATGTTGATGGTGCTGGCGATACTCGCGGTGATGTTCATAGTGATGGCGATGTTGATGGTGCTGGCGATACTCGCGGTGATGTTCATAGTGATGGCGATGTTGATGGTGTTGGCGATACTCGCGGTGATGTTCATAGTGATGGCGATGTCGATGGTGCTGGCGATACTCGCGGTGATGTTCATAGTGATGGCGATGTCGATGGTGCTGGCGATACTCGCGGTGATGTTCATAGTGATGGCGATGTTGATGGTGCTGGCGATACTCGCGGTGATGTTCATAGTGATGTTCCGAAATGATGTCGATGCTGCTGGGTGGATGTTGCTGGAAACAGGTGATGATCTTCAGCGTGCTGGTGCTGTTCATGGTGCTGGTGGTGCTGGTCGTCAACGGGTTCCTGCTGCCCAACCAGGGGGAGGGCCTCATCTACTTCCTCACGCCCAAGTCTAACGTCTGGAAGGAGCCCCGGGTTCGTTTCTTCTTCTTCTTCTTCTTTTTCTTCTTCTCTCTCTCTCTCTTCTTCATTTTTTTTCTCTCTCTCCCTCTTCTTCTTCTTCTCCTTTTTCTTCTTCTTCTCTCTCTCTTCTTCTTCTTCTTCTTCTCTCTCTCTTCTTCTTCTTCTTCTGTTTCTCTCTGTCTCTGTCTCTGTCTCTTTCTGTCTGTCTGTCTCTCTCTGTCTCTGTCTCTCCCTTTTTCTCTCTCTCCCTCTCCCTCTTCCTCCCGTCTCTTTCTCTCTTTTATTTTTGACTTCTGCACTCTCGTCTTGTTTTGGCTGGCTGCCTGCTTTTCTCTGTCTCTCACTCTCTGTCGATCTGTCTATCAGTCAGTTTCTCTCTCTCTCTCTCTCTCTCTCTCTCTGTCTTCTCTCCCCCCCCCCCCCTCTCTCTCTCTCTCTCTTCCTCCTGTATTTCTCTCTCAAACACATCCGCTGCATGCACACACACGCAAGCACACACATGCATGCACACTGTGTGTGTGTATGTGTGTGTGTACGAGCATGTGTGTGAGTGTAAGTTTTTGTGACTTGGGTTTGTGTGTGTGTGTGTGTTTATGTGTATGCATATGAGTGTGTATGTGTGCGTGTGTGTGATCAATTGCGAAAAAAGTATGTGCCTAAAATTGTTGTCTCCGATTTCAATTTTTAATTTTTGTAATATACTCAAAGGAGGCACATAGACAAAAAAGACGTCTGTAAATAAATTATCTAAATTTGCAGATGTTGTCAGGTTACTCTTTGGGGGTTAGGAGACATTTATGTTTAATCAACTTTTGAGTGACACTCTGTAGTTGTGCATTTTGAAATGTGTTTTTTCTGGGCATGAAATATATTATTTTCTTGTCGGTTTCCTCCACGTATATGTGTGTGTGTATGGTGGTGGGTGGGTGTGTAGTGGTTGTGGTGGTGGTGGTGGTGTGTGTGTGTGTGTGTGTGTGTGCGTGCGTGTGTGTGTGTATGATGGTGGGTGGGTGGGTAGTGGTTGTGGTGGTGGTTTGTGTGTGTGTGTGTGTGTATGATGGTGGGTGGGTGGGTGGATAGTGGTTGTGGTGGTGGTTTGTGTGTGTGTGTGTGTGTGTGTGTGTGTGTGTTCGTGTTTGCCAGCTATGGTATGACGCCAGTGCAGAGGCCTTCTTCGGATCAGCCCTGGCCACGGGCGTCATAGCTACCATGACCAGTTACAGCCGCTACTCCGATGGCAGCCCCCTCAAGTCAGTTCACACACACACACACACATGCACGCACGCACGCACGCACACACCCCACCACACACACATATATCTAAATATATATATATATATATATATAGAGAGAGAGAGAGAGAGAGATAGAGAGATACCATCCACCTCCACACGCACTGATATATATGTATGCACGCACACACACACACACACACACACACACACACACACACACAACCAACTTGTTAAACCTGTGAAGAAGGATGATACAGAACTGACTGATTCTGTGGACAAGCACACACCCCACCACACAACACATACACACACACACACACACTCAGCTAAGACAGCAGAGGTTCAGTGGTCAGTACCGATGTCCCACCAGACTGTCTTAATTTAACTCTCTCCATACGAACGGCGAAAGAGACGACGTTAACAGCGTTTCACCCCAGTTACCATCATCAAAATATTGCAAGCGGAAGGCTCTTATACTGAAGAGGTGAATGTTGACAAAGAATACCACAATTCTGACGACGGAAGCTAAAGGCTGGGTCATTCAGACACCCACTGGACATCCGAGGGGTCTGTGTTGAGGAGAAGAGAGGACTGGCCGTACTGAGTGAGTTAACTGGTGGTGATGGTAGACATGATCACACACACCCAACACCACCACCACCCCACACACACATACTGCCACACACACACTCTGCCAAACACACACACACACGGACATCCACACGCGCGCACACACACACAGAGTCACAACAGATGGTCAGTGGTCAGTGCCGATGTCCCAGCAGACTGTCAGTGCTGGTGGTGATGGTAGACCTGATGACCACCATAGTGGGAGGCTTCGTCTTTTTCACCAGAGCTGGTTATCTGGCCCATGAAATGGACGTCTCCGTGGAATCCTTCGAGCGCTTCGAAGGTAAAACACTGTGTGTGTTTGTGGGTGTGTGTGTTAGTGGGTGTGCATAACAGTGTTTGTGTATGTGTGTTTGCGTGTGTGTATGTATGTGAGGGTGTATGTGTGTGTGCGTGTGGATATGCGTGTGTGTGTGGGTGTATGTGTGTGTGGGTGTTTGCAGCGATAAGTTGCAGTATTTGTGTTTGAATGGGATGGGGCAGGGGCGAGTGATAATGTATCTAACACACGTGTGTGTGTGTGTGTGTGTCTGGGGGTGAAGGGGTAGGGGCGAGTGATAATGTGTCTAACATACATGTGTGTACATCATCATCATCACCATCGCCATCATCATCATCATCATCATCATCCTCACCATCATCCTCACCATCCTCGCCATCATCATCACCATCATCATCATCATCATCATCATCATCACCATCATCATCATCATCACCATCATCATCACCATCATCATCGTCATCACCATCATCATCATCATCATCATCATCATCATCACCATCATCACCATCATCATCATCACCCAGGTGGCCCACATCGTGTACCCGGTGTCATCATCATCATCATCATCGTCATCATCACTGGCACACTGTTTTGGTCAGGGGACCTACATCGTGTACCTGGTGTCATCATCATCATCATCATCATCATCATTACTGGCACACTGTTTTGGTCAGGGGACCAGGGGACCCATATCTTGTACCCGGTGTCATAATCATCGTCGTCATCATCGTCATCATCATCATCATCACTGGCACACTGTGTGGGTCAGGGGACCAGGTGACCTACATCCTGTACCCACTGTCCATGATGAACACGAAGGTGGCCCCCTCCCTCTCCATCATGTTCTTCGTGGCGCTGTTCGGGGTGGGCATCACCACTCAGGTACTGACCACTGTCCCTCACTGACCACTGTGTCCCTCACTGACCACTGTGTCCCTCACTGACCACTGTGTCCCTCCCTCACTGACCACTGTGTCCCTCACTGACCACTGTCGACCACTGTGTCCCTCACTGACCACTGTGTCCCTCACTGACCACTGTGTCCCTCACTGACCACTGTCCCTCACTGTGTCCCTCACTGACCACTGTGTCCCTCACTGACCACTGTGTGTCCCCCACTGACCACTGTGTGTCCCTCACTGACCACTGTGTTCCCCACTGTGTCCCTCACTGACCACCGTGTCCCTCACTGACCACTGTGTGTCCCTCACTGACCACTGTGTGTCCCCCACTGACCACTGTGTGTCCCTCACTGACCACTGTGTTCCCCACTGTGTCCCTCACTGACCACCGTGTCCCTCACTGACCACTGTGTGTCCCTCACTGACCTTTGACTGACCACTGTGTCCCTCACTGACCACTGTGTCCCTCACTGACCACTGTGTGTCCCCCACTGTGTCCCTCACTGACCACTGTGTCCCTCACTGTGTCCCTCACTGACCACTGTGTCCCTCACTGACCACTGTGTCCCTCACTGACCACTGTGTCCCTCGCTGACCTCTGTGTCCCTCACTGACCACTGTGTCCCTCACTGTGTCCCTCACTGACTACTGTGTCCCTCACTGACCACTGTGTCCCTCACTGTCCTCACTGACCACTGTGTGTCCCTCACTGACCACTGTGTCCCTCACTGACCACTGTGTGTCCCTCACTGACCACTGTGTCCCTCACTGACCACTGTGTCCCTCACTGTGTCCCTCACTGACCACTGTGTCCCTCACTGACCACTGTGTGTCCCTCACTGACCACTGTGTTCCCCACTGTGTCCCTCACTGACCACTGTGTCCCTCACTGACCACTGTGTGTCCCTCATTGACCTTTGACTGACCACTGTGTCCCTCACTGTGTCCCTCACTGACCACTGTGTCCCTCACTGACCACTGTGTGTCCCCCACTGTGTCCCTCACTGACCACTGTGTCCCTCACTGTGTCCCTCATTGTGTCCCTCACTGACCTTTGACTGACCACTGTGTCCCTCACTGACCACTGTGTCCCTCACTGACCACTGTGTCCCTCACTGTGTCCCTCACTGACCACTGTGTCCCTCACTGACCACTGTGTCCCTCACTGACCACTGTGTCCCTCACTGTGTCCCTCATTGTGTCCCTCACTGACCACTGTGTCCCCCACTGACCACTGTGTGTCCCTCACTGTGTGTCCCTCACTGACCACTGTGTCCCTCACTGTGTCCCTCACTGACCACTATGTCCCTCACTATGTCCCTCACTGACCAGTGTCCCTCACTGACCACTGTGTCCCTCACTATGTCCCTCACTGACCACTGTGTCCCTCACTGACCACTGTGTCCCTCAATGTGTCCCTCACTGACCACTGTGTCCCTCACAGACCACTGTTTCCCTTACTGACCACTGTGTGTCCCTCACAGACCACTGTGTCCCTCACTGTGTCCCTCACTGACCACTGTGTCCCCCACTGACCACTGTGTCCCTCACTGACCACTGTGTGTCCCCCACTGACCACTGTGTCCCCCACTGACCACTGTGTCCCTCACTGACCACTGTGTGTCCCTCACTGACCACTGTGTCCCCCACTGACCACTGTGTCCCTCACTGTGTCCCTCACTGACCACTGTGTCCCTCACTGACCACTGTGTCCCTCACTGTGTCCCTCACTGACCACCGTGTCCCTCACTGTGTCCCTCACTGACCACTGTGTCCCCCACTGACCACTGTGTGTCCCTCACTGACCACTGTGTCCCTCACTGTGTCCCTCACTGACCACTGTGTCCCTCACTGTGTCTCTCACTGACCACTGTGTTCCCCACTGTGTGCCTCACTGACCACTGTGTCCCCCACTGACCACTGTGTGTCCCTCACTGACCACTGTGTCCCTCACTGTGTCCCTCACTGACCACCGTGTCCCTCACTGTGTCCGTCACTGACCACTGTGTCCCCCACTGACCACTGTGTGTCCCTCACTGACCACTGTGTCCCTCACTGTGTCCCTCACTGACCACTGTGTCCCTCACTGTGTCTCTCACTGACCACTGTGTTCCCCACTGTGTCCCTCACTGACCACTGTCTTTTAATTAAGTACGGAGTACTTTTGACACAAACAAGATTGGTCTTTTAATTAAGTATGGAGTACTTTTGACTCTAACAAGACGGATCTTCTAATTAAGTATGGAGTACTTTTGACACTAACTAGATGTGTCTTCTAATTAAGTATGGAGTGCTTTTGACACTAATTAGATGTGCCTTCTAATTAAGTATGGAGTGCTTTTGACACTAACTAGATGTGCCTTCTAATTAAGTATGGAGTACTTTTGACACTAACTAGATGTGTCTTCTAATTAAGTATGGAGTGCTTTTGACACTAACTAGATGTGCCTTTTAATTAAGCATGGAGTACTTTTGACACTGAGAAGATGGGTCTTCTAATTAAGTATGGAGTACCTTTGACTCTAACAAGATGGGTCTTCTAATTAAGTATGGAGTACTTTTGACTCTAACAAGATGGGTCTTCTAATTAAGTATGGAGTACTTTGGACACTAACAATAATTATGGTCAGCAGAAGCTCTTCAGAAAATAAACACAGTCCTATGTCTTGGAGAATGGATGTCCGCAACTTTCCATCGGACTGCCGCAAGGATCACTTCTTTTCCCCCGTCCTTTACAACATTTATTCGAAACTGCAGCCGTCCATAAACAAATGGACAATTTTTCGCATTTTAGTGTCAGAAGACAAGATCTTCCATCGTTCCAACGAAATCTCAGTGTTGCTATACGCACCCTCATCAACAAAACTGCAAGCAAATCATCCTCAGCTGTTCCATTCATCGGAATACAAATTGAGAAAGACGGTGGTCTACGCTACTTCTGAGTAAAGACAGAAAAAAAAGGAATAAAAAGAAAAGAACAACGAAGACGTAGGAGGGAGAAAATGCTCTGTTTTGTTGGTGAGGTTCACTTTAAAGCAGGTGCCTGCTGCGGAAATGGTGAAAACGTACATTTTCAGATCACACTATCGTCCTGGATTTAAGCATGCGCATGAATGGGTGCTTGTATGTGTGTATGTTTGTGTATGGGCGTGCGTGCGTGATTGCGTGCGTGCATGCAAGTGTCTGTGTGCATGCGCTTCTCTGGTGAGTGTGTTTCTCTGGTGTGTGTGTGTGTGTGTGTGTGTGTGTGTGTGTGTGTAATTTATGATGAGTAATGTTGTGAAGACGCGTGCGGCGTGTTACAGATCGGGTTTGTCAACGTACTCACGACGATGCTGCTAGACCTGTTTCCCAAACTGGCCATGAGGCGTTACCTCACCCTCCTCGTCTTCAGCCTCGTCGGCTTCCTCCTGGCCTTACCATTTACCCTCAAGGTAAAGGGCCAAGATACAGTGCACCCTGTCTGTCCTTTAACCTCAAAGGTAATGTGCAATCCTGCCTACCCTTTACCATCAAGTAAAACCAGAATGCGAAGTCGAAGATACAGTGCAGCCTTTCTGTCCTTACCCTCGAAGTAAGGTGCAGTCGACCTACCCTCTACCATCAAGGTAGAGTGCCAAGATACAGTATCGAAGGTAAGGTGCAGTCTTCCTACCCTCTACCATCAAGGTAAAGTGCCAAGATACAGTATCGAAGGTAAGGTGCAGTCGACCTACCCTTTACCATCAAGGTAGAGTGCCCAGATACAGTATCGAAGGTAAGGTGCAGTCGACCTACCCTTTACCATAAAAAATGCCGAGATACAGTGCATCCTGTCTGTCCTTTACCCACGAAGGTAAGGTGCAGTCTGCCTAACCTCTACTATCAAGGTAATGTGCCGAGATACAGTGTCATTTGCCTGTCCTTTGCTATCAAGATGCGCAACACACCTGTCCTTATCCTCAACGGTGCAATGATGCCTACACTTCACCGTCATGGTAAAGAACGGTTTGCCTTTCCTTTACTTTTTAGGGTAAAGGATACGTAGACAGAGACTCCACCTTGAGGTAAAGTGTATTTTTGCATCCTTTTATCGTCAAAGTAAAATACAGTCTGCCTGTCGTTTACCCTCAAGATGTATGAATCATACTCTTCCTTTATCCTCGAGGTAAGGTGCAGTCTACCTATGCTTTACCTTCAAGGCAAGGCACAATATACCTTTAGTTTACTCTCAACGTAAGGTGCAGTTTACCTATATTTTTCGTTTAATGTAAACTGTCATCTGCCTATCGTTTAGCATCAAGGTGAACTACGGTTCGCTAACGTGTCCCTTAAGCTCAAGGTAAAGTGCAGTCTGCTAAGAAAAAAAAATCCGTTACCCTCAAATTAAAAAAGAGCGCAGTCTGCTTATTCTTCACCCTCAAGGTAAACTTACTGACTGACTGACTGACTGTCCACACAGGCTGTGTGGTGTCCAGCCTGGAAACGTGAACTGTGTGAGGACCGCCTCATGAGTCTTGTGGCATGTGCACGTTTGAGAGGGCACCAGCCCAGAACTGCGGTGTGAGAGTTTGAGCTTGCTGCTTGGCTGTCGGTACGTGCCCAGCTTGACTGGTGACCAGTCATTTGTATTTATATTACTCTTTTTGTCACAACAGATTTCTCTGTGTGAATTTCGGGCTGCTCTCCCTGGGGAGAGCGCGTCGCTACACTGACAGCGCCACCCATTTTTACTGTATTTTTTTGTTTCTGCATGGACATTTATTTGCTTTCCCATCGAAGTGGATTTTTCTGCATAATTTTGCCAGGGACGACCCTTTTGTTGCCGTGGGCTAAATGCATGCTGCTCACGGGACCTCGGTTTATCGTCTCATCCGAATGACAAGCGACCAGACCACCACTCAAGGTCTAGTGGAGGTGGAGAAAATACTGGCGACTGCCGGTGTGATTCGAACCAGTGCACTCTGATTCTCTCGCCTCCTAGGCGGACGCGTTACCTCTGGGCCAACATCCCAGTCATTCTGCAAAGAGTGGTGTATGGGCGTGTGTGTGTGTGTGTGTGTGTTGGCAGGGCGCCAACAAGTTTGCATCCCTGATGCTCGCCAACTATGGCCTCTTCTGCATGCTGCTCAACTGTCTGCTGGAGGTGTTGGTCGTCGCCTGGATCTATGGTGACTGCACACACACACACACACACACACACACACACACACACACACACACACACGCGCGCACACGCATACTCTCTCTGTCTGTCTCTCTCTCTCACACACACACACACTGATACATAGACACACATAGACACTTATACATTCACACGCATGCACGCACGCACACACGCACACACACACACACACACATGCACGTATGTACTGATGAACGTATGCAAATGCATGCATACACACAAGCACACACGCGCATTTACAGACAGACTTACGCACGCGCGCATGCACACACGCGCACACACAGAGATGTGCACACACACGCGTATGTGCGTGCATACGGACCTGTTCACATATTGTACATTACAACAGTGTGCATGCACGTGCCTACACATTCGCAAGCACAAAATAAACATGTATACATACTGTCTCTGTCTTTCTCTCTTTCACTCTCTGCCTCTCTCTCTCTCTATGTATGTGTGTAGGAAGGTAGGTAGGTAGATAGATATAAAAATACATATTTATAGATGGATACACACACACACACACACACACACACACACACACACACACACAGAGATACACGTATGTACTGATAAACATACGCAAATGCATGCATACACACAAGCACGCACGCACGCATACTTATTACGCACAAGCACATACACACACACGCGCGCGCGCGCTCACAGGCAGACTTACGCACACGCGCATACACACACACAGATACGCACACACACACACATACACGGCGCGTGCACACGGACTTGTTCACATATTATACATCACAACAATGTGAATGCACGTGCCTACACATAATACACAAAATAAAATGTATACATACTGTCTCTGTCTTTCTCTCTCTCACTCTGTGTGTGTGTGTGTGTGTGTGTGTATTTCTTTTTATCACAACAGATTTCTCTGTGTGAAATTCTAGCTGCTCTCCCCAGGCAGGGCGCGTCGCTATACTACAGCGCCACCCATTTTTTGGTACTTTTTCCTGCATGCACTTTTCTTTGTGTTTCCTATCCCAGTGGATTTTTCTACAGAATTTTGCCTTTAGTGTGATTATGCGGTTGGGTAGCAGTGTTCCTGTATCTTTTCTTCTTGACACGTTATTTTTTTTTTTTAAAGTAAATAATAGGCAGTGAGGTAATGATGTAGCTGTGTGTGGTCTCCCTGCTTTTTGTTTCAGGTCTGGAATCCTTCTGCAGTGAAGTGCAGGACATGATCCAGAAGAAGCCACCTGCCTACTTTCGATTTTGCTGGAAGTACGTCATTCCCGTCTACTTGTTGGTAGGTGTGGAGACCACACACATGTGCACACGCATTCACGCACACGCACACACGTACGTACGCGCGTACACTTACGTACACACATGCTCGCGCGCGCGCACGCGTGTATGTGCACACACACACACTCACACACACACACACACTCACACACACACACACACACACACACAGAGTCACTTGGATGTCAGGTATGTATGAGACCTTTCCAGTCAACCCATTTGTGACGAGTTAAGCAGGGTGATAGGTCAAAGATCGAGGTCAATATTTGACAAAAAAGCTCAATTGAGTTAATGGTATCTTTATCATGCCCCGATGGCAGTAAAAGGTTAACAGGACATTCAACATGCCCCAATAGCCATGAAAGGTTATGAGACCTATATAACATGCCCCAATAGCCATGAAAGGTTAATGAGATCTATATGACATGCCCCAATAGCCATGAAAGGTTAATGAGACCTATATAACATGCCCCGATAGCCATGAAAGGTTAAGGAGACCTATATAACTTGCCCTGATAGCCATGAAAGGTTAATGAGACCTATATAACATGCCCCAATAGCCATGAAAGGTTAATGAGACCTATATAACATGCCCCAATAGCCATGAAAGGTTAATGAGACCTATATAACATGCCCCAATAGCCATGAAAGGTTAATGAGACCTATATAACTTTCCCCGATAGCCATGAAAGGTTAATGAGACCTATATGACATGCCCCGATAGCCATGAAAGGTTAATGAGACCTATATAACATGCCCCGATAGCCATGAAAGGTTAATGAGACCTATATGACATGCCCCGACAGCCATGAAAGGTTAATGAGACCTATATGACATGCCCCAATAGCCATGAATGGTTAATGGGGCCCTTAACCTTCCCCGATACATCTTTATTCATCCATTTGGAAATTAATTGTGCATCCATAGGCTCGTCACTCACCCAACACAATATCCATGAAAGGTTATTGTGAAATTTAACCTGCTGAGCCCCTATACAAAGTAGATATATGGTATTCATTGCCCCGATGGCAGCAAAAGGTTAACGGGACCTTTGACATGCCCTGATAGCCATGAAAGGTTATTGGGACTTTTACCATGACTCAATGATATAAAAGATTAAAAGAAACTTTAACCTTCCTTGATAGCTGTGATAGATTAACCCTTACATTGCCAGCTATGTTCAAGATGCTAATATTTGCTAGCCGGCTAAGTCAACTGCACATTATAGCTGAAAACCGGCTGTGCAGCAGAGCAGCCAATGGGAATGTGGGGTACTCGTTTTTTCGCTGCCTTGTGGCACGAACTCTTCTCCACTGTCATTGTCAGCAGCAAAATTATTTTCTGCCAAATGCCTTTTAATTAGACTTGCAGTTTGCTGTCCCGTATAGCGTGGTCTAATGCGAGACTGCTGGTTACAATCTGAACTGGTTGAAGAACTCGCCATCACTCAAACTAAGTTTAAAAAGCCACTGAAAATCGTCCCAAACCGCACGAGAGTTGGTTCAACAATGAGAAGGATATATCCGATACATGTGGCAGTGCTGACAAAGATTGGTGTTATTTTTTGAAGAGCAGTGCAGGTTTGTTAACTCCAGTGCTCAAGTCGCCGACCGGCGACAGCAGCGTTCTCCCTACAAGTCGCCGTGCAGCGACTACAGCGACCAAAGGGTTAATAGGACTTTTTCCCTTCCCCCAGTGGTTGTAAAAGGTTATCAGACCTTTAAGCTGCTCTGATGGCTATGATAGGTTAATAATGGGACCTTTTACCTACCCCAGTGGCCGAAAAAGGTTATTGGACCTTCAAGCTGCCTGATAGCCATGAAAAGTTTAATGGACTTTTAATCTGCTCTGATAGCCATAAAAAAGTAATTGGACATTTGATTTGCCCCAATAGCTGTACAAAGTTTATTGGACCTTTAAGCTGCCCTGATAGCAGTAAAAGTTTATCGGACCTTTAATCTGCCGCGATAGCCGTAAAAAGTTCATTAAACTGCCCCAATAGCTGTAAAAGGTTATTGGACCTTTAATCTGCCCTGATGGCTGTAAAAAGGTTATTGGACCTTTAATCTGTCCCACTGGCCATGATAGGACCTTTTACTTTCCCCTATGGCCGTAAAAGATTATTGGACCTTTAAGCTGCCTCGACAACTGTCAAAGGTTATTGGACCTTTAAGCTGTCCCGATAACCGTCAAAAGGTTAGGACCTTTAATCTGCCCCGACAACCGTTAAAAGGTTATTGGACCTTTAAGCCGCCCCGATAACCGTTAAAAGGTTATGGACCTTTAAGCTGCCCCGATGACAGTAAAAAGGTTAGGGACCTTTAAGCTGCCCGAGATCAGTAAAAAGGTTATTCGACTTTTAAGCTGCCCCGAGAGCTGTAAAAAGGTTATTGGACCTTTAAGCTGCCCTGACAACCGCCAAAGGTTATTGGACCTTTAAGCTGCCCCAATAACCGTCAAAAGGTTATTGGACATTTAATCTGCCCCGACAACCGTTAAAAGGTTATTGGACCTTTAAGTTGCCCCAGTAACCATTAAAAGGTTATGGACCTTTAAGCTGCCCTGAGAGCAGTAAAAAGGTTATTGGACCTTTAAGCTGCCCTGAGAGCAGCAAAAGGGTTATTGGACCTTTAAGCTGCCCTGATAACAGTAAAAAGG
>NC_134883.1:50396900-50401900 GCF_041734735.1 Babylonia areolata
TTATTCACCTGCGATGACTGTCAAAAAACACTTGCCAACTATGTATTTCAGTGCATGCGTATTAGATGACCGTTTATTTCTTTGTTCCCTTTGTTCTTTGTTGTGTCTATTAATCCTTCGGGATTTTATGACAATAAATGAAGTCAAGTCAAGTCAAGTCAAGTCAAGTCAAGTCAAGTCACACGTACACACACACACACACACGCACGCATGTACGTACACACACACACACACACGCACGTACACACATACACACACACACACACACCGCGCGCGTATAAAAACCAAAAAAAACACGTGCACAGATTTGCTCTAAATCTCTATGAGCTTGACCAGAGTGGCTGTCTTGACGGGCAGCAGTTAGTGTCGCTCCCACACATAAGAGCAACCACCATCCACCACACACACACTGCTTCTGCGTTTAAAGCGAATTAACCTCCCGTTGCCTGGTACAGTGGTGGTATCATTTTCTCCTTCTCCAAGAGTCCTGTCGATCAGTTTTTTGGGGTTTTTTTGCATGGCAAAACCTTCGCGTCAATAATAAAATAAAATAAGATTATAAAAAATTTTAAAAAAGTATCCGGTATACGATTTGGAAACACAACATTGTACGTCACCTGTGACACTGTATGTGTGATTCTCTGACGCCAATTCTCGATTCCCCCACATCCATGGGGGGGTAGGAGGAGGGGGTCATGATGACGTCACGAAGTTGATCCTATGACGTTCTTGGCGTCCGGTTCATCCGTCATGATGACGTCATGAAGGCTTGGATACTAAAACGTCATATATGTCCCAGGTCGTCATCGTGACGTCATGAAGTCCTGGGTCTACCGCGGGTTTTGGACTGCTCCCACACCTGCCGTTTGACCACCCGCTTGTAGACGTCCCAGTTGATCCTGTTGACCAGGTCTTGTTGAAGCTTGGCCTCACTCGGGTACGGAGAAACCTGGACACAAACAATAAGTTAAGAGTTTCACTCTTTCAACCCTGCGCCCCGAATATTGCTCTGGCGTCAACTTTTTGTCTCATTAAAACGGTTTTCACGTTCCTACATATGCTATATAACACACACACACACACACACACACACACACACACACACAAGGAAAGGGAATTAACTTCTCAGGTATAATTAAATTTCTGAATATGTCCACACGTAAACCTGTGATTTTTTCCCCCTGCATCAATGTGGCATGGAAGCCTGTCGAGGTGTGTGAACACCCCCAAGGCAGAATGGATTAATGGGACTCTCAGACTGTAAGTCCAGCGCTTTAACCACTCGGCTATTGTACCCGTCACTGGACGCTGGCTCGATTCCCGTCTGTTTTTTGTTTTTTTGTTGTTTTCTTTAAGGCCCGTGGCAGGCTTTTACCGAGTGTTAAGCGGGGAAAGGGATCAAAATGGGAAGACTGGGACCATACAGTCGAGGGTCATCCACTTCACGGATGTGCCTGTAGGAGTGTTGCTCCTCAAACTTCCTGACTAACACTGCAGGTGTCTGTATCTGTCGGCCTGGTGGGCGACGCCAGGATATGTGATGAGAACACAGCCTTGTCGAGCATTCCCCAACCTAAATGGATTCCCGCCTCCGCCCCCACATAGCAGCATATTCATCACTGCAGTCATCATTCATCATTATTGAAATATAGAAGGAAAAAAGTCCCTAATTCATAGGCACAAAAACAAGAACGTCAACTTTGTATTATCGTTAAAATTCCATGGGGAGCCAGGCTAGCTCTTTCAAAAGTGGTGGTACATGTTATCGCTTTCTCGTATTTTCAGATGAAATGTTGCGGCACGGCTTTTGAGCCATTGGCACAGTTTTGAACACACTGAAAGAGAATCAAAGAAAGAAACCGTGACAAAGAGAGAAAGAAAGAAAAAAGCGAACAAGCACAAACAGGAACACTCAACACAGATTCCAAACCAACCCCAACTGACCTCCGTCTTCAGACGTCGAGAGAGGGGTGGGGGGCAGTTGTCCAGATAGAACCGCCGGTCAATCATCAGACACTCCGCCCCGTTACTGACCAGACACAGACTGGGCTGGTCACTGAACACCAGAGGGGCCAGACCCTGAACATGGCATGGACACACTGGTCAGCAGGGGGTCAGACATTGTCCCTACATCGCCCTTGGTGTCCATGCATTGTCCATAGTTTCCATACATCGTCCATACATGGTCTTTAGCATCTATACATCGTCCTTAGTGTCCATACACCACCGTCTTTAGCTTCCATAGATCGTCCTTCGTGTTCATACAATTGTCGTTAATGTTCATGCATTGTCCTTAACCTCATACATCGTCCTTTGTGTTCATACATCGTCCTTTGTGTTCATACATCGTTCTTTGTGTTCATACATCGTTCTTTGTGTCCATGCATCGTCCCTTGTGTTCATACATTGTCCTTTGTGTTCATACATCGTTCTTTGTGTTCATACATCGTTCTTTGTGTCCATGCATCGTCCCTTGTGTTCATACATTGTCCTTTGTGTTCATACATCGTTCTTTGTGTTCATACATCGTTCTTTGTGTCCATGCATCGTCCCTTGTGTTCATACATCGTTCTTTGTGTTCATACATCGTTCTTTGTGTTCATACATCGTTCTTTGTGTTCATACATCGTTCTTTGTGTTCATACATCGTTCTTTGTGTTCATACATTGTCCATAGTGTCCATGCATTGTCCATAGTGTCCATACATCGTCTTTGGCATCTTTACATCGTCCTTAGTGTCCACGCACCACCGTCTTTAGCTTCCATACATCATCCTTCATGTTCATACAATTGTTGATGTTCATGCATCATCCTTAACGTCATACACCGTCTTTAGTGTCGATACATCGTCACTGATCGTCATTAGTGTTCATACAATTGTCGTTGATGTTCATGCATCATCCTTAACGTCATACATAGCCTTTAGAATCGATACATCGTCACTGATCGTCATTAGTGTTCATACATTATCGTTAATGTTCATGCATCGTCCTTAAGGTTATACATCTTTCGTGTCGATACATCGTCACTAGTGTTCATATACTGTTAATGTTCATGCATCGTCCTTAACGTCATGCATCATCCTTAGTGTCGATACATCGTCATAAGTGTTCATACATTGTAGTTAATGTTCATGCATCGTCCTTAACGTCATGCATCGTCCTTAGTGTCGATGCATCGTCATAAGTGTTCATACATTGTCGTTAAATGTTCATGCATCGTCCTTAACGTCATACCTCGTCCAAAGTGTTCATACACTGTCCACAGCGTGCATACATCGTCTTTAGCATCTATGCATAGTCCTTTGAGTCAATACATCATCTTTTCCGTCAATACATTGTCTCTAGCATCCATGCATTGTCCTTAGTGTCCATACACCGTCCATAGTGTTCATACATCATCCATAGTGTCCATACACCGTCCATAGTGTTCATACATCGTCCTTAGTGTCCATACACCGTCCATAGTGTTCATACATCGTCCTTAGTGTCCATACACCGTCCATAGTGTTCATACATCATCCATAGTGTCCATACACCGTCCATAGTGTTCATACATCGTCCTTAGTGTCCATACATCGTCGTTAATGTTCATGTATCGTCCTTAACGCCATACATCGTCCTTAGTGTCCATACATCGTCCTTAGTGTTCATACATCTTCGTTATCGTCCTTAGTGTCCATACATCGTCCTTAGTGTTCATACATCGTCCTTAGTGTTCATACATCTTCGTTATCGTCCTTAGTGTCCATACATCGTCCTCAGTGTCCATACATCGTCCTCAGTGTCCATACATCGTCCTTAGTGTCCATACATCGTCCTTAGTGTTCATACATCGTCGTTAATGTTCATGTATCGTCCTTAACGCCATGCATCGTACTTAGTGTCCATACATCGTCGTTAATGTTCATGTATCGTCCTTAGTGTTCATACATCGTCGTTAATGTTCATGTATCGTCCTTAACGCCATGCATCGTCCTTAGTGTTCATACGTTGTCTTTAGCATCCACACATCGTCCAAAGTCTCCATACATCGTCCTTGGTGTTTTTACATCGTCGTTAGCATCCATATGTCGTCTTGGTGTCCATGCATCATCTTTATCGTTCATACTTCGTCCGTAGTGACAATACATCATCTTGAGCATTCATACACTGTCTTTAGTTTCCATGCATCGCTCGCACCGTCCATACATCGTCCTTAGTGTGCGAACATCGTCCTGGACACCGTTAGTATCCATTAGTAAGCAGTTGTAGTGCTATTGTCATCATTATGATGATGGTTATTATTATTAGTAGCAGTAGTATTTTTGACTCACTTGTGTAAACAAAGTGAGTCTATGTTTTAACCCGGTGTTCGGTTGTCTGTGTGTGTGTGTGTGTGTGTGTGTCTGTGTGTCTGTGATAAACTTTAACATTGACATTTTCTCTGCAAATACTTTGTCAGTTGACACCAAATTTGGCATAAAAATAGGAAAAATTCAGTTCTTTCCAGTCATCTTGTTTAAAACAATATTGCACCTCTTGGATGGGCACAAAAAAATTTTAAAAAGAAGCCTAATTATATGCAAACTGCATTTACTGTTATATTTATATTTTTTGCATTCTCTAAACTTGGCACTTTGACCTGACACAACAACACGAGGAGTCATTATTATCATTTTTTGTTCAAACAGGAACTTCTTTTGCTAAGCATGGAATTTTTATTCATTTTGCAAACGTTTTGGTGCAGATAGTAAAAAAAGGGAAATTACTCTGTAATTAATGCTAGGGGACTTAATTTATCACAAGTGAGTCTTGAAGGCCTTGCCTTTCTTGTTATTATTATTATCATGATTATTATTTACTCACAAAGACGTCGCCTTTGGTCAGTGTCTGAACGTACACAAACTGAGGGTTGATGTCGGCTTCTGTCACTGGTCGATCCTGGACACACAGATAAGCGTGTATGAGGAGGAAGGAAGGAAGGACGGATATGGAGACCTACATAGTGCTTACCCTCGG
>NC_134883.1:50404400-50421900 GCF_041734735.1 Babylonia areolata
AAAAACTACACCACACAGCACAACACAATTACGATGCAATACAATACAAATGATATGCCATGGTATACAATGCGAAGCAGAACATTACGATGCAATACAATACAAATGATATGCCATGGTATACAATGCGAAGCAGAACATTACGATGCAATACAATACAAATGATATGCCATGGTATACAATGCGAAGCAGAACATTACGATGCAATACAATACAAATGATATGCCATGGTATACAATGCGAAGCAGAACATTACGATGCAATACAATACAAATGATATGCCATGGTATACAATGCGAAGCAGAACATTACGATGCAATACAATGCAAATGATATGCCATGGTATACAATGCGAAGCAAAACATTACGATGCAATACAATACAAATGATATGCCATGGTATACAATGCGAAGCAGAACATTACGATGCAATACAATACAAATGATATGCCATGGTATACAATGCGAAGCAGAACATTACGATGCAATACAATACAAATGATATGCCATGGTATACAATGCGAAGCAGAACATTACGATGCAATACAATGCAAATGATATGCCATGGTATACAATGCGAAGCAAAACATTACGATACAATACAATACAAATGATATGCCATGGTATACAATGCGAAGCAGAACATTACGATACAATACAATACAAATGATATGCCATGGTATACAATGCGAAGCAAAACATTACGATACAATACAATACAAATGATATGCCATGGTATACAATGCGAAGCAGAACATTACGATACAATACAATACAAATGATATGCCATGGTATACAATGCGAAGCAGAACATTACGATGCAATACAATACAAATGATATGCCATGGTATACAATGCGAAGCAGAACATTACGATACAATATAACGCATCGACCTTCAATACAATACAGTGTAATGCAGTTCAACACAACGTAACAAACCACACAACACAACACAGCACATCACATCACACCGCACCACACTGCACAATACAATACAACACCATGCAATACCATGCAATGCAAAGCAATGCAATACAATACAACGGTAAGAACTACGCAGTGCAATACAAGATAATGCAATTCAACGCAACATAATACAACACACAACAATGCATCACAACACCACACCACATCCACAGCACACACACACACACACACACACACACACAGCACAACACAACACAACTCCGCCCACCCCCTTCCACCCCCCACCCCCACCCCCACCTCACCTTACAGGGCGGCACGTAAGGCCCAGGGAGACGGGAGGGGTGTCTGGCTGACCACGCTTTGCGTGGCGGAAGAGAGTTCCCGCCAGGTGGGAGAGGAGGAGACGGAGGAGAAGGAGAACTGCCCCGCCCCCCACCGCACGTCTGAGGTCTCACGTTCAACACCACCACCCCCCGCTTCCTCCTCCTCCCCCTCCCCGCCTCCTCCTCCTCCTCCTCCTCCCCATTCTCTTCATCTTCGTTTTCATCGTCTCTGTCATCGTCGTTGTGTTCGATGTCTCCAATTCCTGAAGTGATGAGAATACATGGTGATCAATGTATTTACATGGCGCTAAATCTTGTGCGGAGACATTTTCAAAGTGCTTTCATAACAGACGTTCGAACACACGCACGTAGAACACAAAATCAAAGGGGCTGAAGGACAAACGTTATTAATACGTATAGATGCCTATCGATCTACCTGTCTATCTATCCATCTATCGATCTACCTATCTATCTACCTGTCTATCCCATCTATCGATCTACCAATTCATATGTCTATCCATCGCTCTGTCTATGTCTATGTCTACCTATATATCTATCTATCAATATTGCCTGTCTATCGATCTATCTATTCTATCTGTATCTCGATAGAGCACATTTCGTTTTGGGGAGTACCCAGCTCTTCATCATCAGAAGTCCAACACCGAACCGATTCTACCAACGAGCCCCTTGTCTCACGAATACCTCTGACACCCCCCCCGACCCCACCCCCACCCCACCCCACCCCCACCCGCCCAAAAAACAACAACACTGACCAACCTTCATCCTCCACGTTTTCTTCTCCTTCTTCTTCTTCCTCCTCCTCCTCCTCTTCCTCCACTATTTCTTCCTCTTCGTGACTGTCCTCTTCCTCCAGCTCCTCCACCTCCTGCCTCTCCTCCTCCTCCTCTTCCTCCTCCCCCTCCTCCCCATCAGAATGTCCGGGGGGCAGTTGTAGAGGAGGGGGCAGTGTGATCGATCGGGCGGACAGCCAGCGAGCGTGGTCCCTCCGGTCCGACAGAAAGGTGTGGAAGGCGGTGGTGGGGGAGGGGTTCCTGTACAGCCCGGTGCGGGCGGACACAGTGGGTCTCGTGTGGACCAGCTTCTTCAGGACCGTCACTGACCCCTGCAACACCCAGGAGAGGAGGAGGGTGTGTGTGTGTGTGTGTGTGTGTGTGTGTGTGTGTGTGTGTGTGTGTGTGGAGGGGGGTTGAAGGGGCATCGGAGGTGGTGCGGCGTGTAGGGTGGGGGGGGGTGAGGTGGGATGGGGGTTAGCAGATCAGACGGCTGTTTCTCTACAACCACTTGGTTCAAACAGTATTACATTATAAGACAAGCATTTCACTAGAGATCAGAGGGCTGTTTCTCTACAAACACTTGGTTCAAACAGCATTACATTTCAGGCATTTCACTAGAGATCAGAGGGCTGTTTCTCTACAACCGCTTGGTTCAAACAGCATTACATTTCAGGCATTTCACTAGAGATCAGAGGACTGTTTCTCTACAACCGCTTGGTTCAAACTGTATTACATTTCAGGCATTTCACAAGAGATCAGAGGGCTGTTTCTCTACAAACACTTGGTTCAAACAGCATTACATTTCAAGCATTTCACAAGAGATCAGAGGACTGTTTCTCTACAACCACTTGGTTCAAACAGCATTACATTTCAGGCATTTCACAAGAGATCAAAGGGCTGTTTCTCTACAACCGCTTGGTTCAAACAGCATTACATTTCAGGCATTTCACTAGAGATCAGAGGGCTGTTTCTCTACAACCGCTTGGTTCAAACAGTATTACATTTCAGGCATTTCACAAGAGATCATAGGGCTGTTTCTCTACAACCACTTGGTTCAAACTGTATTACATTTCAAGCATAGTCAGAACACAAAATTGATTTCAATCATAATCTGTAGAAGAATCCTCTTTCAAGTCTTCCCTGGAGACCCATCTATTCAGACAGCGGTCATCTGTTTGTCCTTTCCAAACTGCTGTCCATCCATGCTATGAATGTTAAGTCTATGCGTGTGAGACTATGCGAGTGTGTTTGTGTGTTTGTTTACGAATGTATGTGTGTGTGTCAACGCAGAGTCATTTGCACAACAGGCTGCTTACCTGGGTAGAGCCGACTGACGGCTGTCTAACTTATATCAAGGCGGTCATTATTCGTTTCCTGTGTCATTCACAATTGGGCTTTCAATCAAATCGCGCGCGCACACACACACACACACACACACACACACACACGCATATAGACTCGCACATGCGCGCGCACACACACACACACACGCACGCACATGAGCGCGCGCGCGGACACACACACACACACATACACACACACACACGCACACACACACGCAACACACACACACACACACACACACACACACACACACACACACACACACACACACGCATACGCATCCAAACACACACACACACACACACACACACACACACGCATACAAACACACACACACACACACACACACACACACACACACAATGTGAATACTCACGGATCTGACCACGATCAGCCAGTTGTTGTGATTGCTGTCTCTCATTATCACACCGTTACGTCTGAAACGGAACAGCCCATCACAGCCATTTCTATCATTTGGCGCCCCAAAACGGAGTACGGCTGCCTACATGACAGGATAAAAGCGGTCATACACGTAAAAGCCCACTCGTGTACGTACGAGTGAACGTGGGAGTTGCAGCCCACGAACGAATAAGAAGTAGAAAGAAAGAAGAAGTGTTATTTGGTTCTGTGCGTTTGGTTTTGCATGTTTCTTTCGGGTGTTTGGGTTCCGCATGTTCGTGTGTGTGTGTGTGTGTGTGTGTGTGTGTGTGTTTGTGTGTGTATGTGTATGTGTGTGTGCGCGCGCGTTTGTGTATGTATGTGTGTGTGTGTGTGTGTGTGTATGTGTGTGCTTGTGTGTGAGTGTGCGCGCGTGGGTGCTCGTGTTTGTGTGTGTGTGTGTGTGTGTGTGTGCGTGTTTGTGTGTGCGTGGGTGCTCGTGTTCGTGTGTGGGTGTGTGTGTGTGTGTGTTTTCGTGTGTGTTTTCGTGTGTGTGTGTGTGTGTGTGTGTGTGTGTGTGTGTGCGCGGGTGCTCGTGTTTGTGTGCGTGTGCGTGTGTGTGTGTGTGTATGTTTGTTTCATATTCCACTGTCGATTGCGACAGCATGTCACATCTATACAACTCTGCTGCATTGGAACTGTGCTGTATTGTACTGCACTGTACCACAACAAAGAAAAAAGAAATCCAACGATCTTACACACACATATTCACATACAAATGCACACACACGAACACATATAAGTACACACACACACACACACACACACACACACACACACACACACACGAGCACACACATACCCATCCACCCATCCACCCACAAGACAAGACAAGACAATGGTTTATTTGTTAGGCCTCCGGCCCATAACAAAGGAGTGGGCCACTAACAAAAATATTACATAATGAATCAAACAGTGTGAATAATATATCAATGCGCATGTGACTTGCAAGCTCTCTCTCTCTCTCTCTCTCTCTCTCTCTCTCTCTCTCTCTCTCTCTCTCTCATTATCTCTCTCTCTCCTCTCCCTTCCCTCAAACACATGCACGCACGCATATACACACCCACATGCACGCTCGCGCGCTAAACACACAGATCCAGCGATCTGGGTTAAGTGAAATCCTGACAAGCTCACAAAACTTACAAAAAATTAATTACAAACTGCAAGAATCGGAAAAAAAGGGGGATGGGGGGTTGATGTATACGCCACAGGGTAACAAAATGCGTACCTATATGCATCCACTCGTGTCCACAAAAGCCTTGCATACAAAAAACGATAACTTCGCAACTAAAGATTCCGACACACAGGACATCAAAGCGGCAAATTTGAACAAGGTTGGATTTCTGTGATATTTGGCAGGTAAATGTTCTTCTCTTAGAGTCTGATAAACTGGACAAACCAAAAGAAAGTGATATTCTGTTTCAAGGGCTGTGTGACAAAAACTACACATTCTCTTATCACCAGGAACAGGATTATACTGTAAAAAGCGACAATTCAAATCTGACATACCCATTCGAAATCGTGAAAGTAGACGGCGTACAAAAAAGTTTTTCACGACCAGTAAGTACGGAGATGTTGTAAGTGATTGGTTGTAAACAGAATACACTCGATAGAATTCATGTGACAGCAGTGAGGAATGCCAACTTTGCTTTGCACAATCAATTAACCGTTGCTTAAAACAACGAATAAACACACATTCATTACCAACACCTTGTGCCTCCCACACATACCCATCCACCCACAGAGAGAGAGAGATGATATACTCACTGGATGTACATGAAGCGCACATGTTGGCGAGATTCTTTGTCCCATATTTTTTCCACAGGCCATCCCCGTAAGGAAGGACAGAGACCTGAAAATGTTCAACTATTTTGTTTGGTTTTGTTTTGTTTTGTATTTCCAGAGCTTCATCGTTAGGAGAATCATCATCTTTACAGTCGTCACTACCATCACTGATAATATCGTAATCATCGTTAACAACAGTAGCAGCAAAACAAAACAAAACAAAAAAAATTACATCCAAACATAAAAAATACATCCAATGATAACCATTCACAATCATTGCTGTTGTGTTTTTCAGCCATCGACGTCGTCATCATCATCAAGACAAGATCAAACAAGAAAATCATCATCATCATCATCATCATCATCATCATAATTATAATCATCATGATGATAATTATAATAATAATGGAACTGCCTTTAAGTGACTGTACTCTATAGGTAAACCTGAAATACTTCCATGTCCGTATGTGCGTGCGTGCGAGAGTGTGCAAGTGCCTGTGTTTGTGGTTGTGCGTGTGGGCGTTTGTGTGAACGCGAACAACGAACAAGATGAATTAGAATAAAGTCGTCATCATCATCATCATCATCATCATAATCGTCGTCGTCTACGTCATCATTGTCACCACCATCATCACCGTCGTCGTCGACATCATCATCGTCATCACCATTAACATCATCGTCGTCGTCGTCGTCTACATCATCATCGTCACCACCACCATCATCATCGTTGTCGTCTACATCATCATCGTCATCACCATCATCGTCGTCGTCGTCGTTGTCGTTGTCGTCTACGTAATCATCGCCACCACCATCATCATAATCATCGTCATTGTCGACATCATCATCGTCACCACCGTTATCATCATCGTCGTCGTCATCACCGTCACCACCACCATCATTAACCTCATCGTCGTATACATCATCATCGTCACCAACATCATCATCGTCGTCGTCGTCTACATCATCATCGTCATCACCATCATCATCATCATCACCGTCACCACCACCATCATTAACATCATCGTCGTATACATCATCATCGTCACCACCACCATCGTCATCGTCACCGCCACCATCATCATCGTCGTCGTCATCACCGTCATCACCACCATCATTAACATCATCGTCGTATACATCATCATCGTCACCACCAGCATCATTAACATCATCGTCGTCTACATCATCATCAACCCATCGTCGCTGTCCTCACCCCACAAACTCTGTGTGTTCGGGGTCATCGATGTTGCGGACTCCTCCAGCGAAGATTGTCTGATAGACCTGAAACAACGAGCACCAGTGTCTTTGTGTGTGTGTGTGTGTGTGTGTGTGTGTGTGTGTGTGTGTGTGTGTGTGTGTGTGTGTGTGTTCTTGAGTTTACCGTCTTTTCACTATCAGTGATATTAGACGATTAAAATAAAAAATGAAAAAAAAGGGGGAGACAGGGGAAAGCGGAGGGGGAAGAGGAAAACAGAAAAAGTGGAAAACTACCAAAAAATGCATAACTAACATGCAATTACATTTAACAGTAATAATTCAATAATGATAACAATAATTAGAAACCATTCAATTCTGAAGTACATTAAAGGAATGTAGAAATAGGGCTATGAACTAATGCCTGTGAAAGTTCGACCATAAGAACCGCGTCAGAAATAACTTTCCAAAAATCATGTGTGGGGGGGGGGGGGGGGGCGCGGGGGGTGGTTGTGGGTGTGTGTGTGTGGGGGGGGTGAGTGTTTGGGTGAGAGAGAGAGAGACAGAGAGAGACAGAGACAGAGACAGGCACACAGAGAGAGAGAGAAAGGAACATAAACACATACAAATACAAAACCATACACACGAGAGCATTCATTGCACGCACGCACAAACGCACTCACAGGTCATGCAGGCAAGCAAAAACACACGACGACAACAACAACAACAACAATATCATGCACACACACACACAGACAGACAGATAAATAAGACGAAGATAATGTGGCGGAGAGACTGAGATCTAAAAAAAAAATAGCAGAAACGACAAACAATTAAAAGTTGTCACACAGCCTCTTACGACCATCGGGACAGTCAATCATATCGATTTCGGATTATGCGATTCGGGACACTGAGTCAGTGATAGTCGAATCCGGATCAGGCGAATCGGGATATATATATATATATATATACATATATATGATAGTCAGTCGTGTCCGACTATGACCATCAGAACAGCAGAGGAGGCAACTGCTGTTCCGACTATTTGGGCAAGAATTTGATTATAGTGGAGAGGTGTCTTGCCCAAGTACATCCCCACTCTCTCGGCCAAGAGGGTTTTAGGACAGGCGGCATTGGGATGGTTCCCAAAGGCCAACTAGCCCCCCAAGGCTGCAGCACTAAGAGCCAATGCAATGTTGCCTCCTGGTTTGGGAGTCATAGTCCTTCACAACAGACTAAGCAGGCGACTCGGGACAACGGTGGATGAACTGACCGCTTTGGAGATGCACAGCAGCTCCGTGTAGGTAGTGGTCAGCACGGAGGAGTTCCTCAGACCTCCACTCACGATGGACAGTTCCTGGACAACGCACACACACGTACGCACGCGCACACACCCGTGCACACAACACACACGCTCGCATTCACACACACACACACACACACACACACACACAGGCACTCACGCATGCAGGCAAAGACATGCACACGCACCATGCACGCATGCACACATGCGCGCATGCACGCACACGTATGCATGCACAGCACACGCACACACACACACACACACACACACACACACACACACACACAAGCGTTACACCTGAACATGACGAAACATCACAACCCATCATCATAAAACACAACACAATCAGACCCAACCTGATCCCCCGGACACGACGGACACGACACAATCTGACCCAAACCATCCCTACCCATCCCAGCACAGCACAGCACAGCACACCACAACACAGCAAAGCACAGCACAGAACAACAAAGTACGACACAGCACAGCACAACACAGCGCAGCACAGCACAGCACAACTTAAACCAACCCAGTTCAGCACAGAACAATACCGCACGATATCAAACACAACACACACCGCATCACCACACCACACAACACACTACACTACAACACACCACACAACACAACACAACACAACACACTAGACTACAACACAACACGCCACACCACACCACACAACGCAACACAACACACTACATTACAACACAACACGCCACACCACACCACACCACACAACACACTACACTACAACACAACACACTACAACACGTCACACAACACCACACACTACACTACAACACACCACAGAACATCACACCACACACCACACCACACCACACACTACACTCCACACAACCACAACACCACACCACACGGTGTCTCACCCCAAAGGACTCCCCCCGTGGTAATTCCACCACGATATTGACAAAGCCTGTTTCTTCATTTTTCACCGCCACTGCCACTGACAAAAAAAGTATATATATATATATATATAAAGAGAACAAATGTAATGTCAGGAATGGTTACCGTTTAGAAACATGTTTCTTTTCTTTGTCATTGTTGTTGTTGTTGTTTTGTTATTTTTTAAGACAGCAGCATACAATACGAATTACTTGTACACATGGGGAAAATCTCTGTCTCTGTGTGTGTGTGTGTGTGTGTGTGTGTGTGTGTGTGTGTGTGTGTGTTATAACCCCATGAAGGTGATCATAAGTCGGCCATCCTCTTTTCAATCACAATCCATCAACCACCGGCCCACCCCCGACTTCCCACCCATCCCTGCAAAGTAATAGATACTGATAAAGATAAGAGACAGACAGACAGACAGAGGGAGATAGGAGAGAGAGAGCTAGAGAGAGAGAGAGAGAGAAAAGGGAGAGAGAGAGAGATTTTAAAAAGCAGAGAAAGACAGAGGGAGAGAGAGAGAGAGGGAGAGAGAGAGAGAGATTTAAAAAAAGCAGAGAAAGAGAGAGAGAGGGAGAGAGAGAGAGAGATTAAAAAAAGCAAAGAGAGAGAGAGAGAGAGAGAGAGAGAGAGAGAGAGAGAAAGGGAGAGAGAGAGAGATTTTAAAAAGCAGAGAAAGACAGAGGGAGAGAGAGAGAGAGAGAGAGAGAGAGAGAGATTAAAAAAAAGCAAAGAGAGAGGGAGAGAGAGAGAGAGATTAAAAAAAGCAGAGAAAGAGAGAGAGGGGGAGAGAGACAGAGAGAGAGACAGAGAGAGAGAGAGTGATTTTAAAAAAAGCAGAGAAAGAGAGAGAGAGAGAGAGAGAGGGAGAGACAGCATCAGCGGGTGTGTGACTTACCATTACCGTACAGGATGATATAAAAGCCCTCAGGAGAGTGGCCTTGTTTCAGCACCATCCGCTTGGCCGGTAAACTGAAACACCACGTGTGGAAATGACCAGTCTTAGGGGGAGTGAGGGCGGGGGGGGGGGAAGGTGGTGTGAGAGGGGGGAACGAGGAGGGAGGGAGGAGGGGGGTTTGGGGGTAAGCGTGAAAAAAAAAACAACCCAATTTCTTCTCCATTTTCAGATCGGTTCTCATAGAGAGTGAGAGAGAGAGAGAGAGAGAGAGAGAGAGTGTGTGTGTGTGTGTGTGTGTGTGTGTGTACGTGTCTGTCTGTCTGTCTGTCTTTCTTTCTGTCACGTGCTTGCGCGTGTGTGTGTAAGTGTGTACTGCTTTGGATCAGATCAGTCGTTTTCTCCTAGGATGTGCCATTTCATTGTAGGTGCTTTACGCTACACAACCTATATTATATACTATACTATACTATACTATACTATACTATACTATACTATACTATACTATACCAAACCACACCACACCACACCACACCGTACCATACAAATACCATTCCAAACCACGCCATACTATACTATACTATACTATACTATACTATACTATACTATACTATACTATACATAACACACCACACCACACCGTACCATACAAATACCATTCCAAACCACGCCATACTATACTATACTATACTATACTATACTATACTATACTATACTACAACTAATGGTGATGATGATGATGATGATATAATTCATTCCCATGTAAAAAAACAACAAAAAAACAACAGCAACAAATGCTCAGTTGCGCTGTACAGTGTCATAACCGACTTTTAAAGCATGCACTGAAACACTAGAATGAAAAACGTACTTGGCATAGCCCTTTACAGACAGCCAACCAAACACTCAAGTACTAAATTCATACTCTCTCTCTCTCTCTCTCTCTCTCACACACACACACACACACACACACACACACACATAATCACCACAGACTCTCATCATACAAGCTCATCATCCAGATCACACCAAAACACCCAAACACTGCACAGACTCACTGTCCTATACTGACCACTGGAACGCTCATCATACAGATCACACCAAAACACCCAAACACTGCACAGACTCACTGTCCTATACTGACCACTGGAACGCTCATCATCCAGATCACACCAAAACACCCAAACACTGCACAGACTCACTGTCCTATACTGACCACTGGAACGCTCATCATACAGATCACACCAAAACACCCAAACACTGCACAGACTCACTGTCCTATACTGACCACTGGAACGCTCATCATCCAGATCACACCAAAACACCCAAACACTGCACAGACTCACTGTCCTATACTGACCACTGGAACGCCCATCATCCAGATCACGCCAAAACACCCAAACACTGCACAGACTCACTGTCCTATACTGACCACTGGAACGCTCATCATCCAGATCACACCAAAACACCCAAACACTGCACAGACTCACTGTCCTATACTGACCACTGGAACGCCCATCATCCAAATCACGCCAAAACACCCAAACACTGCACAGACTCACTGTCCTATACTGACCACTGGAACGCTCATCATCCAGATCACACCAAAACACTGCACAGACTCACTGTCCTATACTGACCACTGGAACGCCCATCATACAGATCACACCAAAACACCCAAACACTGCACAGACTCACTGTCCTATACTGACCACTGGAACGCTCATCATCCAGATCACACCAAAACACCCAAACACTGCACAGACTCACTGTCCTATACTGACCACTGGAACGCCCATCATACAGATCACACCAAAACACCCAAACACTGCACAGACTCACTGTCCTATACTGACCACTGGAACGCTCATCATACAGATCACACCAAAACACCCAAACACTGCACAGACTCATTGTCCTATACTGACCACTGGAACGCTCATCATACAGATCACACCAAAACACTGCACAGACTCACTGTCCTATACTGACCACTGGAACGCTCATCATCCAGATCACACCAAAACACCCAAACACTGCACAGACTCACTGTCCTATACTGACCACTGGAAGTGCCCAAACTGGGCCAGGTTCTTCTGCATCCTGACCGGGAACACGGCCAGCTGGGGGATGTCTCTCAGGCCGATCATGGCCTGCCGTGCGTCATGCCATCAAAACACAATTGTTTGATTGATTGATTGACTGACTGACTGATTGATTGACTGATCGATTGACTGACTGACTGACTGATTGATTGATCAATTAATTATGCATTTAAAGTAGATAAAGTAAATCACTGATTAATCAATTATGTGATTAATATATGGTGTAATTACTTGCTAATTAATTATGAATTAATTATGCACTGAATTGTGTAATTAATTCATTGTGGTGTGTAACTAATCACGCAATTAAGATCGTGATTAATTGATCGTGCAATTAATTGTGTATTTGATTTTTGTAAATAATCATGTAAGTATTGACTGATTACGAAAACCATTTAAAGAAAAGAAATAGCGAGGGACGTCCTGAAATGTAAAAGCTCAACTTTTATCTCATTGAGGTTATCAGCATTTTACCGACGCACATACTCGTTAACTGTGTAATTGATTTTGTAATTAACTTGTAATTATTAACTAATCACGAAAACCAAATGAAGAACAGAATAGCGAGGGACATCCTGACCTGCAAAAGAGTCTACTTTTATCTCAGTGAGGTTATCAGCCCTTTACCGATGCACAAACTCAGCAGCAGCAGTTCACCAAGTTATATACAGACAAAGACATAGCCCAAGGCTGAGTATAGATAGAAACATAAAGACAGACAGACAGACAGATAGATAGAGGGGTGGGAAGGGTGGTGAGGGGAGGAGGGGGCAGGGAGGGGAGGGGAGGGGTGGGGTGTGGTGGTGTGGGGTGGGCGGCAACAAGTCAAAATCAGGACACTGCTTACATGGTTAAGCTCTTCGGGCGTTCGCTCGTCTGACGCTTTGGTCAGTATTTTCTGTACCTCCTGCGACATCCGCCTCTGTAATAAGAAAGATCTGGTCATTCTGTCTCTGTCTCTGTCTGTTCTTTTGTCTCTGTCTCTATGTCTGTTCTCTCTCTGTCTCTCTCTGTCTCTCTCTCTCTCTCTCTGTTCTTTGTCTCTCTCTCTCTGACTGTCTCTCTGTGTCTCTTGCAGACAGACTGGCACACACACATACACACACACACACACACACACACACACACACACACACAAACACGCGCGCGCGCGCATGCACGAATTCGCACGCACGCACGCACACACACACACATACATACATACATACATACACACACACACGTAGGCAGGCAAGAAAGCGCAAACGCAAGCGCGCACACACACACACACACACACACACAGGGGGTGGGTGGGGGGTGACCTGGCGGTTGGCCTTGAAGAAGGCAGGGTCAAAGAACATGTAGTGGTCCTTGTCCACGGCGGGTACCACCAGGTCGGGTACCAGGTTACCCGGGGTGTGACTGTAGAAGGGACTGGAGGGGTCCTCCCTGCCACAGCCACGCAATACACCACACTACACTCAAGTTCAATTCATTAATTCAGTGATGCATCCATTCACTTGATTTTCTTCCTCTTCCTCTTCTTCTTCTTCTTCCTCCTCCTCCTCTTCTTCTTCTTCTTCTTCGTCTTCCTCTTCTTCTTCTTCTTCTTCTTCGTCTTCCTCTTCTTCTTCTCCTTCTTCTTCTTCTTCTTCGTCTTCTTCTTCTTTGCACATGTGTGTATATGTGCCAATATGTATATGCGTAAGGGTGTGTGTGTTTGGGGATGAGTGTGTGCTTATGTGTGTGCGGGTGGGTGAGTGGGTGTGAGTGTGTGACTGTGTTCCCTTCATTATATTTTTATAATGATGACGATGGTACGTTGATTAGTATTATAATTATCAGTAGTAGTATTAGTAGTAGTGGTAGTGGTAGTAGTATTTACCATTGTTATTATTGTTGTGCCTTATCGTTACTGTTTTTGTTGTCACACGGACAGATTGGAAGACTAGGCAATGCCTAAAATCTTTATCCTTGAGTAATAAAGTTTTTGAATCTTGAATCTTCTTGTTCTTCTTCTTCTTTCACCAAGGCCTGACAAGCGCGTTGGGTTATGCTGCTGTCAGGCATCTGCTTAACAGATGTGGTGTCGCGTATATGGATTTGTCCGAAAGCAATGACGCCGCCTCATTGAGTGCGCCGCCACACCACACTACAATACAATGTTTCCGTGCCATATAGTATGACAGTACACTACAGTACACGTTCCCTGCAATGCAGCACAGTACAACACAATGCAGTATCAGTATCAGTATCAGTAGCTCAAGGAGGCGTCACTGCGTTCGGTCAAATCCATATAGGCTACACCACATCTGCCAAGCAGATGCCTCACCAGCAGCGTAACCCCACGCGCTTAGTCAGGCCTTGAGAGGAAAAAAATCAATTTTAAAAAATAAAATAAAATAATAATAATAATAATAATAATAATAAATAAATTTTAAAAATTTAATTTTAAAAATAAAAATTAACATTAAAAAATATAATAAATAAATAAAATAAAATAAAACAAAATAAAATAAAAATAAAAATAAATAATAATAATAATAAAATAAAATAAAATAAATAAAGTTTTAAAAAAGTGCAGTTTAGTACAGTATAGCGCAGTATAGTGCAATACAGTACAGAACAGTGCAGTACAGTACAGTGCAATATAGCATACCTACAGCACATATCTCTCGCCAATAAAATCAGTACAATAACATTAAGATACATGAAATCCAAGTAAGAAAATATTTCAATATTACTTCCAATCACACACACACAGAAACGCTTGCCCGTGCTCACCCGCTCAGTCCCACATGCACGCATAATGTCTGCTCCCATGCACTCGTCTGCTGGTGAAGTTCAGGTGTTGCTGTGGCGAGGGGGGTCGGGGGGTGGGAGGGTTCACTCATGAGTTTGTGTATTGGCTGTTTTGATCGTGTGCGCGAATGGCTGCAGGAACGAATGAATTAATGTAGCGAGATGTTCTTGCGCGTGGAGCTCTGAACCTACCACTTATGTCTGACCTTCTGCTATTAATGTCATCATGTAGTGGGTGTCTTTCGTCGGTCAAAATTTGTTATTAGTCTGTCAGTCAGTTTTCTATTGTGCATGTCGCTAAATGTGTCTTGTCTTATCCGCTGCTTTCCTTCCCTGCCACAGTGCAACATACCATACAACATGCTGGGGGTGGGGGAATGGTATGGCGCTTCAAAGAGAAAGAGAGATGTAGAAAAAGAGAAAGAGAGAGATGCAGGAAAAGAGAAACAGACAGACACAATAACGCAATGGGAAACACACACAGATACCAACATGGCGGCGGCGGCATATTTCCGCAGCATGGAGGCCAGGACGCAGATGATCCGAGTCCACAACCGCACTTTGCCCCAAAGCCTCTACACACACACACACACACACACACACACACACACACACACACACACAAAGCCACACCAGGTCCACTTTTAAGTTTTTTGTTGTTGTTGTTTTTATGGTTGGGTGTTTTTTTAACATATTGGTACAGTTTTTTTCTGCACACACACACACACACACACACACACACACACACACACATTGTATAGTCGAATGGATTTTTACTACGGGAACACCTCTCCTGTTGCCGTTGGTTCTTTTACGTGCGTTAACTTCATGCAACACTCAGGATCTCGGGTTATCTTCTGATCCGAAAGACTCTTTTGTCCCCACAGCCCTCTCTTCCATGTCATTCCAAAATCAATTCAACTATTAAACAGCAATAATTAATAGTTGATCGTGTGATTCCACAGAAAGTATGCCTGAATACCTGTGTGAGTGATATGACATCTTACCTTTAAAATACTGTTGAACAGAATACTGTCATTATTTTTAATCATAGTATACTATATCATGCCTTTTCTGTGCTCATTACATGTGAATGGATGTGATCATCGTATGAGTGGCTTCTCCAAGTTAGCATTTAAGTATTTTTAATGTCTACTGTGAAGTCAGCATTCACTGAAGTATGTCTTATGTGATCATTGCATGAATATGACAGTGATTACTGCCTATGTGGTTTATTTAAAGTTGACATTTAAGCATTTTATGCCTTTGATACAATGCATGGAACAACTATGATACTCGTGTATTCTTTATATATTTTACATCAAAGTTCATATTTTAGTATGTTTATGCCTTCGATACAACACATTGAACAACTGTGATATTCGTGTATTCTATTATATGTTTTACATCAAAGTTGACATTTACGCATTTTATCTCTTTGATATATTGCAGTGGACACCGTGATTTTCGCGTATTCTTTATATGTTTTACATCACAAATTAATTTCTCTTTAGAGGTGATGATATAAGATTTTGTATTCTGTATACCTTTGATATAATGCATTGAACAACTGTGGTTTCCGTGTATTCTTTATTATATGTTGTTGTACATCACAAATCAAGTTCTCTTTGAAGATGATGCAATATTCTGTATTCTCACCTTAATCTTCCTGGCTTGCACGCGACGATGCAGAGCCATGATTTTGACCACAGACGTTATTTGGGCCAATCGCTCTCCGCTGCCCTGTCGGCGACCCGCATGACCCGAACTTGACCTTCGACCTTGACCTTGACCTGCCGACGACTCCCGGCGTCCTCTCTGGCTTCCGCCGGAAATGCGTCTGAGGATGTGGAGGAGATAATTGCGGCGTCGTGTTAATGAATCATCACTAAAATATCGCATCCACACAATGGGGTCAGTTTGGTTTTGGGTGTTTTTTTTCTGGGGGCTGGGGGTAGTGGGGGTAGTTTTTATTTTTGTTTTTGTTTTACTTCATTTTATTTTCTGATTCTCACACTCATTCACTCACTCTCACTCTCTCTCACTCACTCAGTCACACTCTCTCTCGCTCACTCCCTCTCTCTCTCCCATCCTCCCTCCTTCTCTCTCTCTCTCACTCCCTCCCCTCCCTCCCTCCCTCCCCCCGCTCCCTCCCTCTCTCCCTCCCACTCACTCTCACCCCTCACACCCCTTCCCACCCTTCACTCACCCACCCTCTCACCCTGTACCTGGTGTGAAGAGCCATGAGGCCCGCATTGTAGAACAGCTTCCTCGTGTCCCTCCGGCCAGGCGCGCTGTGCGGGGCCGGGATGGGACTCCGTTGGCTGAGGGGCCTGCCGGCGGCCGCCACCTCCGAGGACTTGGAGAAGAGAAAGGACCTTGTGGACGCCCTCCTCTGCAGACTCCTCGGCCTGTCCGGGCCCAACAGCCAGGACGGCGAGGTGGGGGTCCTGGGCCCGTGGATCCCGGAATGAGCCGGAGACGTCGGGGACGCAAGTCCGGACCAGGACACGCCTCGGTGCCCGTGATCCGGAGACGCCGAAGAAGAGTTCATCATCAGGACGGACCCTGCGGAGAACCGCCTCCCCGAGGACGTCGCTGTCACAGCCCTGGTCTCAGGGTGTTGCTGTTTGACGCGGAGGGTCAAGGATGCCGCTGAAGAAGAACGCCTGGGTATAACTCTCTCGAGGTCGTCCGCATTGGGAGAATGC
>NC_134883.1:50426900-50489400 GCF_041734735.1 Babylonia areolata
TGGTAGATTATCCCATCAGCTGGATTAGTTATTTATCTCTTGATGGATTCCGCGTTGTTCCCAAGGAGTATGACTGCCCATTGATGGTTCATGAAAAAAAAAAACCCGGTCGTGCACGATCGGTTCTGGAAGACTAGAAATGGGATTTTATCATGGAGAACATGCCAGTTTAAACCTTTCACCCATGCAAGAATTTACAGCCAAGGCAATAAGACGATGAAGAAGAAGAATGATGACGAAGAAGAAGAAGAGAAGGAGGAGAAGAAGATAATGATGATGATGGGTATGCTGCTGCTGACAATGATGGTGATGATGATGATGAAACAAAAGATGATGATGAAGCAAAGGACACAGACCTGGGAAAACCAAAAAGTGCTGGATAAGTATCTGAGACTCTGTGTGTGTGTGTGTGTGTGTGTGTGTGTGTGTGTGTGTGTGTGTTTGTCTGAAAATCTGTGCGTGTGAGTGTGTTTGTGTGTGCGTGTGTTGCCAACCCGTCTCTTGGACTGACCTCGGTGTGCTGTTTTCTTGTTGTGAAAGTCAGCACCAGGTGACTGTAAAATATTCAGATGCCTTGACCGGTGAATCACCTGAAAATGCCTCCCTGCACCGTTTTGACCCCCCACCAAAAACACTTCCCTCGGAGTTAAATATTTCACGGCAGGGCAGGCCTTTTCTTCATAGTCCATTCAATGCCCCATGTGAACGCCAACCCCCTTTTCCATAGGAATATCTTCATTTTTCAATGAATGTGTGCTACAACACGCGTCATAGTTGTTTGAAATCAAGACAAATACAGATGGGGAAATTTTGGAACTCTACTCCATGTCCACAAAAAGACTCCAAGGGTGTTAGTCATCTCGGGAATGGCTGCTGTAAACGAAAAGATAGCATCCAAAATTTCGTGGAGTGTTTTGGGGACCAGGGCTTAGATGTGTCAGATGCTGTCTAAAATTAACTCCATCCTGTTTTGTTGTGTGTTTCTTTTTGTTGTTGTTGTTGTTGTTGTTGTTTTCCACAAGTAATAGACTGATCTCAGTTTTCCAATTCGTTTGTTGATATTTCAGTTTCAAAGGCTTGGAGTCATTCCAAGCAATGGTCGAAGTCTTCACGAGTTAACTGTCCTCACTGGAATCATCACAGGCTGTCCCCAGTATGACTCCGTGGGGTCAATTTCGGGTGGGGGAGGGGCACTGTGAGACATCACACCGGCATCAAACGTCCCGTGCTGATTAGAAACGTAGAGTAACATAAACAATTCATATCGCGTGGGGAGACGACGCCAACAGCACTTCGCTTCCTCTTTAATGAAAGTGATAAGTAACTGCTGTGTTGTATGAATAGCTATCTTTCGTCGCAGTTAACTATATATATATATATATATATATATATATGTGTGTGTGTGTGTGTGTGTGTGTGTGGCTTTGTGTGTGTGTGTGTGTGTGTTTGTGTTTGTGTGTGTGTGTGTGTGTGTGTGTGTGTGTGTGTGTTTTAAGCTCTACACTGATATACAAACTGGTTAGCGCCCCGTCCTCTGTTACAACAGTCACTCTGTGATAATCTGTGGTTAATAATCAGTAGTTCTCTCTCCCTCTCTCTCTCTCCTTTACACACACACACACACACACACACACACACACACACGACCCATCGCCTTTTCGCCATCTGTGAAGCATCACTGATCACGTTGACTGCCTCAAACGGCGCACAACGAAGTAAGTTTAGTGTCCCCCAAACCGCAAGCTGTATGCTCGGTCTACTGCTCAGTTTAAGAAAGAAAGTCCCAGGAAAAGAGTATGCTTCCTCTTTTTGCAGAAGTCTGCAAAGCGCGTTGTTGCTTTTCGATAACGACGTCAATATTATTTTGCCAGCAAGTCTCACTCCCGCCTCATATCAGGTCGTATTAGTTGTTGAGGGGGGGAGGGGGGGGCACAATATTCCATCGATCCGTTTACGATCAAATTAACTCCTTGACGCTGCGTCACGGGTGACTACGAGTTCGAAGCAATCTTCCACAACAGAGGATACTAACGAGGGGAGGGAATAAGTCAAGCTTTTAAGGAAGGGGCGATAATGAAGAAAACTCTCATTTCATAAAATACGTGGAGCTCGCTTTTAGCTTGCGTTTCTTTCGAAGTGAGCATGATTTGGTTTTTGTTTGTTTTGGGGGGTGGGGGTGAGGGGGGCGAGGAGGTGACGGCTAATGATAATAATAATTATTATTGTTATTATTATTTATTATCATTATTATTATAATGATAATAATAACAATAATCATCATCATCAACAATATCATTATTATTATCATCATTATTTTCAGTAGTAGTTATAGAATAACTGTACTGAGTTACTGACTACTGTAACTCCCTATTGCCTGGTTTGCCTGCTTCATCCATTCAGTCCCTTCAGCGCATACAAAACTCTGCTGCCAGTCTCGTCCTCAGAAAGAAAAGATATGAGCACATCACTCCTATTTTGCAACATCTCAATTGGCTCCCTGTCTCACACAGAATAAATTATAAGATCAGCACTCATTTTATAAATGCATTCACAAATCTGCCCTTCACCTCTACACTCCATCTCACTCTCTATGATCGGCTTCGGATCCACTCTGTTTACGGATACCCAGATTCAAACACTCCACTGTTGGACGCCGTTCTTTCTCTGTCTCTGGACCTTGTATTTGGAATGAACTTCCTCTTTCGCTTCGTCAGGTCTCCGCACTCAGCTCTTTCAAGTCTGGCTTTAAAACCCGCCTCTTCACAAGATATATCCTCCCTCCCCTACCTCTTCCTTGTCTTCAGTTTTCTTCAGTTTTAGAGTTATGCATGTGTGTGAATGACTTGTGTGAAAGCGCTTAGATTTGTCTCTGCACAAGATTCAGCGCTATATAAATACTATCATTATTATTAATAAGTAGTACATCCTTTTTATCATGACAATGTTATGTTCTTGGCATACACCCAACGTGCTGATCAGGCCTCGAGAGCCTAGCTTTGGTCTGTGCAGAACAGTGAAATGTGAATTTTTTGCTCCTACGGCCGTGAAAGGCCAATGGACCTTACAACAGGATAACTAACTACACGGGCCTGTGTAAGTATCCCCCCCCCCCCCCCCCCCCCCCCCACTCCTCTTGCTAATTCCTTCACCTCGAGACATGATCTCTGAGTGTGAACGGCGAAACGAGAAGGAGATATGATACAGTGTCCGTCTTTTGTTGAACAGGATCAGTGTGCATTGTCTGCTGTCTGCTGCTCCCAGACATTGATAAGAGGCGTGGATATTGAGATGCCTATCTCTGCTGTGTGTGTGCAATAAACATTCATTGAAGTATGGTCATGCTCTCTCTCTCTCTCTCTCTCTCTCTCTCTCTCTCTCTCTCTCTATATATATATATATATATATATATATATATAATCTGTGTGTGCGTATATATATATATATATATATATATTTATATATATGAAGAGAGATATATATATCAATAGATATAAGTACATTACACCAACCACACACGCACGTGCACGCACGCTCACACACACACACACACACACACACACACACACATTTAATCATTACAAAGTCATTACTTCCTGTTCCTCGTTGTTCACACACACACATACAAATAATGAATAGTAATAATGATTATTACTGTTATTATCATTACTTATATATAAAAAAAATGAAATTAAAAAAACCTCAACCAAACACATACTGTTCAAGAAAACACTGAAAACTCCAGTACCCAGAACGACAACAGAATGAGTTCTAACAGCACCAAGACATAGAGCACACAACTCACCTTGCCTCACAAAACAACACAGCACCACACACCCCTCACAAAAAACCAGTCCCCCTGCCTCCGAACAAAACAGCTAAACCTGCCGTCATCCAAAGCTACAGTCCCCACCCGCCCACCAGCAAGGGGAGATCATTCTCGCGAAGCGGACGTCACATCCGGCATCCACGGAGCATGCGCGTGGTGTGCAGCGCGTGGCAAGTCTTAGCAATTCGGGAATCCCATCAATTTTTCAGGGATTTCTACCACCCAAGGTTTCCCTGTCTAGTTGGCGGAGTCTCTTTGGTTGTGTACTTCCCTGTGTCTGTGAGAAAGTGTGTGGGGGGGTGTTGGGGCTCGGGGGTGCCGGGCGGGGGTGGGGGGGGGCGTGGAGTCAAGGAGGGGATGGGTGAGGATGGATGAGGGAGGATAGGTGTGGTAGACGTGAACGTAATGAGATAGACTTTTATTAATAAGACTCTGAGAACGAGTGAGGTGAACTTTGTGCGTGTGTGTGTGTGTGTGTGTGTGTGTGTGTGTGTGTGTGTTGTTAATTGCTTTCTCATTTCTGTTATATTTGGTGCATTTAATAATCTGGTCATTTTATTTGATGGTTTTTGATGCTACCGTGGTTGTTATTTGCCTTTGTATCAGTTTCATTTTCATTATATTTCGGTGTATAATTGTAACTGATTATTTCATTCATTTGTCTTATTTCATTCTGGGCTACTGTTTTATACAAACCTACAGCAGGTTCTCAGGGCCTTGACCGGCACGTTCACTTCACGCATCTGTCGGGCATCTTCACTTCTTTTTTTTTAACAAAGAGGTGGTGTAGCGTCTATGGATCAGCCCGTAGATCGTTTTGATGCCTCCTTAAAACTGAAACTGAAACTGAAACTGCTGTTCGTGCTGACTTCCGCACTGATCACTTTTTTTTCTTTCTTTTTTTTTTTTTTTACATTACGTTTTTAAATCTGACAAATGAATTCTTTTTTTTCATATCCAACCGGCTATTCTTGATACGATTTGAAGGCTGTAAGAAACAGGTCATTTTTTGTAAACAAGTTTTTAAATTTGTATGTTTTTATTCTTTTTTTGCTAATGTTTTAATTGTATGCATTTTCCATTCTTATTAGCTTTTTAAAACTTGATTTGTTAATTTTGTTGTTGTTTTTTTGTTTCATTTTATTTTAGTTTGATATTTGAGATGTATACTTATATCACAGATTGACGTAAGTTTACATTTGGGCCAACAGCAACTTACATCACAGATTGACGTAAGTTTACATTTGGGCCAACAGCAACTTATATCACAGATTGACGTAAGTTTACATTTGGGCCAACAGCAACTTATATCACAGATTGACGTAAGTTTACATTTGGGCCAACAGCAACTTATATCACAGATTGACGTAAGTTTACATTCGGGCCAACAGCAACTTATATCACAGATTGAAATAAGTTTACATTTGGGCCAACAGCAACTTATATCACAGATTGAAATAAGTTTACATTTGGGCCAACAGCAACTTATATCACAGATTGACATAAGTTTACATTCGGGCCAACAGCAACTTATATCACAGATTGAAATAAGTTTACATTCGGGCCAACAGCAACTTATATCACAGATTGAAATAAGTTTACATTCGGGCCAACAGCAACTTATATCACAGATTGAAATAAGTTTACATTCGGGCCAACAGCAACTTATATCACAGATTGAAATAAGTTTACATTCGGGCCAACAGCAACTTATATCACAGATTGAAATAAGTTTACATTCGGGCCAACAGCAACTTATATCACAGATTGAAATAAGTTTACATTCGGGCCAACAGCAAAGTGAGAGCTGTACTATCAATGGTTTCTCCAGTCAATGGGAAACCATTTACAGCTTAGTTTTTTGTGAAGGACTATGACTCTCAAACTAGGAGGCAAAATTGCACTGGCTCTTAGTGCTGCAGCCTTGTGGGCAAGTTGGCCTTTGGGAACCATCCCAACGCCGACTGTCCTAAAAACCCTCTTGGCTGAGAGAGTGGGGATGTATTTGGGCAAGACACTCTCCACTATAATCAAATTCTAGCCCAAATAGTCGGAACAGCAGTTGCCTCCTCTGCTGTTCTGATGGTCACAGTCGGACACGACTGACTATCATATATACAGCTACCTCAACCATTGGGTCTGTTTCAAAGTCAGGCATCTGGTCTCTCTCTTTTCTCAGATGTTGCGTTGCGCATATGGGTCAGTCCGCACGCCTTGACGCCTCAGTTGAAACTGAAACTGAAACCAGTCCTAAATTATTCAACGGTGATCTCTAAGCTATTCAGCCATATGTTTGGTAGGCAGAGTCGGTAATGAAATATTTCTCCCGTGCTAAAAAAAAAAAGGTAAGGAGAGTGAGCAATTTACTTTCTAGTGCTATGTTATGTGTGTCCGAGGAGTTCACACGCGCATTGTGTGTGAGAGCGCCTGAACGCCATTTTTTGTGTATATATACGCATGTCTGTGTCTATGCCTATATGTGTGTTACGAAATTGTCCAGTGTTTTTGCCCACTGTGTCTCTCTTAAACACACACACACACACACACACACACACACACACACACACACACACACACACACATATCTTGGACTGATCATACGAAGTACTTAAGTAAACGTCTCTCAAATAGAACACTTCAACTAGCAAAAATCAAAAAGATCCTTAATGTCCATTCACGAAAGCTCTTCTGTGCACATATTCTGCCAGTAATCGATTATGCGTCAACTTTATGGGACAGCTGTAGCCTCTCAAACTTGAAATTTATTCACCGTATGTATAAAAGAGCACTAAAAATAGTTATTGTTAAAACCGAACTCCCTGACCCCAATGGACTATAAACAACTTAATATGTTATCTCTTCACAACAGGCTGTACTTCAACAAAGCTGTTTGCATGCATAATGTTATGTATGGAAATGCTCCAAAAAGATTGCAGACACTTTCAAAACTAATGAACACAGACACAACCACATGCTCTGCATACCCAGACCAAGAAACAACCTTTACAAATCCAGCTTTCTGTATTCTGGTGGAAATTTATGGAATAATCTCCCACTCACTCTGAAAAGTATCGTAAATAAAAACGTGTTTAAGAAAAATCTGAAGAATCACCTCATTGAAAATAATTCACAGTAATACAAATTTTGATCTGTTAGTCGAATATTCCTATTATTAATTGTGAAAAGTTTTGTGTTGGCAAGGATTTTGCACTATATGAGGGAACATGTGCATGTGGGTGGGATGGGCATGGTGTGATTGTGTCCGAGAATCTGTGTTGTGTGTGTGTGTGTGTGTGTGTGTGTGAAATGGAAATGCAATTGTGCATTTCTTTATCACAATATTCTTGTATATATATATATATATATATATATATATATATATATATATATATGTGCATTTTGTTGTTATTGATGCTCTTCATCTGCTTGTTTCTTCTCTCTCTCTCTGTCTCTCTGTCTCTCTCTCTCTCTCCCTCTCTCTCTTTCTCTCTCTCCTATATTTTTTTTCTTTTTTTCCGTTATTTTATTTTTAGTTATTTATTTGTTTTTGTTGGGTTTTTTCTTCTTTCATTGATGGCTTGATGTAAAAAAAATGCAATTGTTGCTTATTCAATTTACCATCATGAAATAAAATCTTGACTTAACACATACACACCCAAAGAGAAAAAAAAAGAGGAAAGAACTACATCAACACCTTTTTTAACCACATTTCTGAACCAGTCATTTCCATGTACACAGAACAATCTGCGGTACAAACACGGTTAATACTGGATAATAATTGTGTCAGGCATTTTGCGAGTTGATGAGACAAGAAAGAGCAGAGAGGAGAAAAATGAACACAGGGGAGAAAACTCCCGTAGATGCTGCCGAGGTAATTCCCCCGTGTGTTATATTGGCCACTCGGCTGTACCGTCCACCTGAGCCCGATCTAGTAAAAAAAAAAAAATGTATATATATATATACATAAATAAAAATAAAAACAGACGCACACACACAAAAAAGCGTTAGGTATATATAGATATATCAATTATATAGATTGTGATTTAAAGCTATGGACATCCCCCCCCCCCCCCACCTCCCCCGTCTGTAAGTTTACCTGTCGGTCTGTCTGCCTCTCTCTCTCTGCATTATTTGTTCGTGTGTATGCATGTCTTTGTGTGTGTGTGTGTGTGTGTGTGTGTATCTGTCTGTGTCTGTATGTATGTATGTGCGTGTGTGTTTCTGCACGAGTGCACTGAAAATAAACTGGAACTGAAACCGAAACTAGATTTTACAGAAAATAAACTGGAACTGAAACCGAAACTAGATTTCTCACCTGGCAGACAGAAGTGTGAAAGGGCCGCGAGAGAGCAGCAGGGGAAGAAATACCCCGCTTCAAAAGGAAGTGCACTCATTCCCCCAGTCCCTCTTCACAATCATCACGACCATGCACACTTCCAGACTGGCCGTGTATGTATGTGGAGTTGTTGTTGTTTTTTCGCCATTGTTGAATAAAATGGCTTAAAAAGAAAAGAAAAGAAAAAAAAAAGATTTCTCACCTTGTTCTCAGAAAAACGGTACCCGGGGAGAGGGTCATGTCCTTAGACACCTCGCTCCACCTGGTGCCGTCCTCACTGTACTCCACGGCCAGGCCCGGGAACTCCACGTTGGTCAGCAGTCGGCCATCGGACACGCTGTAACATGGACGTCATTATAGGCTGTAACACTGACGTCATTATAACGGTCAGCAGTCGGCCATCGGACACGCTGTAACAAGGACGTCATTATAGGCTGTAACACTGACGTCATTATAACGGTCAGCAGTCGGCCATCGGACACGCTGTAACATGGACGTCATTATAGGCTGTAACGCTGACGTCATTATAACGGTCTGCAGTCGGCCATCGGACACGCTGTAACATGGACGTCATTATAGGCTGTAACACTGACGTCATTATAACGGTCAGAAGTCGGCCATCGGACATGCTGTAACATGGACGTCATTATAGGCTGTAACACTCACGTCATTTATAACGGTCAGCAGCCGGGACAAACGCTGTAACATGGACGTCATTATAGGCTGTAACGCTGACGTCATTATAACGGTCAGCAGTCGGCCATCGGACACGCTGTAACAGGGACGTCATTATAGGCTGAACACTGACTTCATTATAACGGTCAGAAGTCGGCCATCGACACGCTGTAACATGGACGTCATTATAGGCTGTAACACTGACGCCATTATAACGGTCAGAAGTCGGCCATCGACACGCTGTTAACAAGGGCCGTCCATTATAGGCTGTAACGTCTGACGTCATTATAACGGTCAGAAGTCGCCATCGGACACGCTGTAAACATGGACGTCATTATAGGCTGTAACACTCACGTCATTATAACGGTCAGCAGTCGGCCATCGGACACGCTGTAACATGGACGTCATTATAGGCTGTAACACTGACGTCATTATAACGGTCAGAAGTCGGCCATCGGACACGCTGTAACATGGACGTCATTATAGGCTGTAACACTGACGTCATTATAACGGTCAGAAGTCGGCCATCGGACACGCTGTAACATGGACGTCATTATAGGCTGTAACACTGACGTCATTATAACGGTCAGCAGTCGGCCATCGGACACGCTGTAACATGGACGTCATTATAGGCTGTAACACTGACGTCATTATACAGGTCAGCAGTCGGCCACTGGACACATGGACGTCATCACAGGCTGTAACACTGACGTCATTATAACGGTCAGCAGTCGGCTACTGGACACATGGACGTCATCACAGGCTGTAACACTGACGTCATTATAACGGTCAGCAGTCGGCTATTGGACACATGGACGTCATCACAGTCTGTAACACTGACGTCATTATAACGGTCAGCTGTTGGCCATCAGACACGCTGTAACACTGACGTGATTATGATGGTCAGCAGTCAGCCATTTGGCACACTGTAAAATGGACATCATCGGACAGGCTGGATTATGGATGTCATTATTATGGTTAACAGTTTGCCATCAGACAAGCTGTAACACGAACGTCATTAGAATGGTCAACAGTCGGCCATTAGACAAGCTGTAAGATGGACGTCATTAAAATGGACGTGATTGTTTATAATTGTCGGACAGGCTGTAACACTGACGTCATAACAATGGTCAGTAGACGGTCATCGGACACGCTCTAACATGGACATCATTATCTATCACTGTTGGACACACTGTAAAATGACATTATCTATAACAATCGGACAGGGTGTAAAACGGACGTCATTAGAATGGTCAGCAGTCGGCCATCCAACACGCTGTAACACGTACGTCATTGTTTATAGATATCGGACATTCTGTAAAATGGACGTAATTGTTTACAATTATTGGACATGCTGTAACACACACGACATTGTTCATCATTGTGGGACACACTGTAAAATGGATGTCATTATTTATTAAAAAAATTTGTATTTGCATTTGTATTTTGTACAAATACAAATTATTATAAATAATGACATCCATTACAATCGAACAGGTTGTAACATGGACGTCATCAGAATGGTAAGCAGTCGGGCATCGTCCAGGCTGTAACATGGATGTCGTTCGCACACACACACGCATACATACATACATAATATATATATATATATATATATATGTGTGTGTGTGTGTGTGTGTAAAGGTTCATCGTGTGTTTTGTTTTTGAAGTACAAAAACTAATTTTTTGTCAGCTAATCTGTCCAGAGAACCACAGAGAAAATAGATATTCACGATAAACTTCTAAATTAACAAGTTCAGTTGGAATATCGCTGTAACAATACTAACATCGCCCCAGGTAGCGGAACTCTGTACTCCACCCCCTGTCTGTCAAGTCTTGCCAGCTCCCTGTAACCCAAGGTGTTGGCAAACTCCGCCCAGTCCACCGTCTCATCGCGCTCCCGCGCCTCCTGATTGGTGGTTTCGCGTTCCCACGTGGGCTCGTGCCACGCCCTCTCCGCCAGGGCCAGTACACGAGGGAAGAGCATTGAATCGCACTGCTGTTGCGTGCGAACCGTTTCACCCCATAGTTCGCCTTGCATACCTGCATATAGAGAATTTAGGGTAAAAAAAGAGGATTAAAAAGAAACAAAAAAACATTAAAGGTTAAAGGTGCCATAGCCTTTTATGGCCATCGGGGCAGTGGAATCCATATCCACTGTCTTGAGCTTGGCATGGAAAAGCGGGGACCATCCTCTCCTACCGCCGTTTTAGCCATCACCAGCTGATGTCAGGAACCCCATTCACACCTGGGTGGAATGTAGAAAATCAGAATGAAGTGCCTTTCCCATGGACACAGCACCATGCCGGAACAAGGCCTTGAACCCTGACCCCTGATGAACACCGCATTTGTCCTTCACCTGTTTCTGCCATGGTGTTTGACATATGCCATCAAAACACACACACACACACACACACACAAATAAATCAAAGTAGACTGAGTTTTTTTTAAAAATACAATTAAACTAAAGCAATGTAAGTTAAGAAAGTACGTGCATGAAAATAAAACACACGACTACTGTAATAACACACACACACACACACACACACACACCTGCGCGTGTGTCCCACCCCCATCCCCACCCCGTGTCGTCTCACCAGTGACGTTTTCAGGTTTCTGGAGCTCAGTGCACTTGTCTTGTCTTGTCTTGTCTTGTCTTGTCACGTTGTGTAGTTGTCCTGTCTTGTTGTCTCGTCTCACCAGCAATGTTTTCAGGTTTTTAGCAGCTCAGAGCACTGTCTTGCCCAGTCCTGTCTTGTCTCGTCATGTTGTCAAGTAGTCTTGTCCTGTCTTGTCCTGTCTCGTCACACCAGTGACGTTTTCAGGTTTCAGCAGCTCAGAGAACTATCTTGTCCTGCCCTGTCTCGTCTACCAGCGATGTGTTCGGGTTTCCAGAGCTCAGTGCACTGTCTTGTCTTGTCTTGCTGTGTAGTTGCCCTGTTCTACCTTGTCCTGTCCTGTCTTGACTGGACTTGTTCTTTCGTCTTGCCCTGTCCTGTCCTGTCCTGTCCTGTCCTATCTAGTCCTGTCCCGTCTCACCAGCGATGTTTTCAGGTTTCTTGAGCTCAGTGCAGTGCTCCCCCTGCTCCCCGCACATTTCTTTCCGCTTCACTGGTTCTCCTGCCCTCGTGAAGTCAGCGTTGGCGTACAGGTCAGTGGGCATGAAGGAGAAGGTCTTCCGGGTGGACGTGAAGCGGGTGGCCCAGTACAAACCCCGCTCCTCTGGGTCGGGTTCATGTGGGTGGTCAAAGTACAGGTGGGTTGCCTGAGCCATCACCACCTGGGAATAACGACATTTTTTTTTCTTTTAAAGTCCATCTTTGGGTTCCCGTGTACCTTTTATTTACCTGTGTGCTATCTGAACTGGTAGTATAAGCAGCATCGACTTGAAGTTGTGTCCCATTTCAAAGGAGAGAGATTGAGTTACTTCTCTTTATTGTTGTTTAGCATCTTTGGCTTACTTTTTAATCATCGCTTCATCATGAGAAATAATTCTTTTGTATGATATTGTTATGTTATATTCATTCAGAAACAATGTACATGTTTGTTTTTTTAGAATATCGAACGTGGACGTCAATGAACTAAACCAAACAGGGCTTCGTAAACACTGATATATATCACTTAGAATCACACACAAACACACACACATCTTGAAGCCAGCATTGGCCAGCTTGTAGGCTCTGTTAGACACCCCCCAAGACCTACACATTGTCCTCCCCTACCCCTAATTCTCGCCCTCCCCCCCCCCCACACACACACACATACAAACACACCTTAAAGCCAGCACTAACCAGCTTGTAGGCTCTGGTACACACACACACACACACACACACACACACACACACACCTTGAAGTCAGCATTGACCAGCCTGAAGGCTCTGTTAGACAACTCCCCCCTCCCCTACACATACACACACACCTTGAAGCCAGCATTGGTCAGCAAGTAGGCTCTGTTAGACCCCCCCCCCACCCGCACCCCCTCCACACACACACTTTGAATCCAGCACTGGCCAGCCTGTAGGCTGTTTGACACCCCCAACCCCCCATCCCACCCCACCCCCACCACACACACCTTGAATCCAGCATTGGCCAGTCTGTAGGCTCTGTTAGCCACCCCCCAGGACCACACATTGTTCCAGGCGTAGCCGTACACCTTGCTGTTGGCCAGCTTGGCCGAGTCAAAGGGCACATTTCCCTCCTCCATCACCCCGTCCTCCCACGCACCAAGGTCAAGGCCAAGCTGGTGCGTGATGTTCGACACCTGTTTACATCGGTCATAAAACACACACAAAAACACCACGATGATTAAGCATTTTGGTGATGACAGTTGTAATAGTGGTGGTGGTAAAGGTAGCAGCTTCAGTGTTAGTGCGCAGTTGTTGCTATTTTTGTTATTATTATCATTATTATCATCATTATGAATATTATGAATACTATCATTATTATCATTGCTGTAGTTGCTGTTCTTGATATCATCATCATCATCATCATCATCATCATTGCTGTTGCTGTCGCTGATGCTGCTGTTGCACTTGCTGTTGTTGTTACTAATGTTGTCATTATATTTTTTTCAAAAATCATTTTACGATTATTGTTGTTTCTGCTCCTGTCAACTTGTAATGTAGTAAAGTTGACTAAACATGTATGATGTATAATGTGTACAATGCATTACTTATTTGAGTGTATGTCACTTAAAAGTTTGAATGGTTTGTGATGAATATATTACGTCTTACTTAGCTTGTAACTAGAGTGTAATTTTTTGTGTATTTTTTATGATGCCTGGTTCCTAGGTGTGTATTTTGACTATGGTGAATGTGATGTGTTTATTTTCCTGTGATTTGGGCCTATATCATGTAAGACTGTGATACTGCCTGTGTTGATTTTCCTGTACATAATTTTTACGTTACTTATTCTTAAATTTGTATACTTTTTAAAGTGCGGTGAGCCGCATCTGAGATGGAGGTAGAGCGCTGTATAATCCTGCAGTAGTAGTAGTGAGCAGCAGCACCAGCAGCGCTACACAAGCCTGCAGTAGTAGTAGTGAGCAGCAGCACCAGCAGCGCTACACAAGCCTGCAGTAGTAGTAGTGAGCAGCAGCACCAGCAGCGCTACATAAGCCTGCAGTAGTAGTATTAGTAGTAGTATGTCGTTCTAACATGGTATGATGCGTTGTTTATGATGAAATGTTGTCGTTGTTATTGGTATTTTTGTTGTTGTTTTTTCCCAACCTTTTCATGAATGATAAATGGCCAAAGTATCAATAAACCATCCATCCATCCATCCATTCTGTGGAGTCAAAACAATGCTTGCAAGTCATGTCCAGGCGCTACAGCAGGTTCCCACCCCCACCCCACCCCCCAAAACCTGACCTGCCTGACGAAGTATTCCTTCAGGTCCTTGTAGCCTCCCGCCGCGTAGTCCTGGGAAGCCGTCAGCTTCTTGCAGGCCTCGGAGTTCTTCCAGGCGCCCCTGGCCACCTCGTCCCCCCCGAAGTGGAAGAGGGTGAGGGGCATGAGGTCTTTGTGAGCCTCTTTGAGGGCGGTGACGACGGCAGTGACGAAGGTGTAGGTGGAGGAGAGGCAGGGGTTGATGGCGTTGTCCGTGAACATCTGGACAGACTTGTAGCTTGAGGTGTCCTTCTCGTCTGCCAGGGCGAACCTGGTGGATGCACAGTACGACACACACACACGCATGCACGCACACGCGCATGCACGCGCACACACGAACACACACACACACGAACACACCATCTAAAATCACAAATGTGGATTGACGTTAAGCAAAAGAACGAACACACACACACACACATGCACGCACGCACGCATACATACCGTACGCGCGCACATACACACACAGAGGCACGCACACAACATGCACACATATACACATACACCCAACACACACGAATGCACGCACGCACATCCTCACACAGGTCTATCTGAAATTATGAATGCATACACTGAAGTATACAGGCGCGCGCGCACACACACACACACACACACACACACGCGCGCGCGCGCGCGCGCGCGCGCAGATGTATGCACACACGCACAGACGTACACACATACGAGCACAAGCATGCTTGTATGATTGCACCTACGGAGGAGTGCATGCATATACACACATGTGGACACACGCACACACATACTCACACACACACACATAAAACACACACACACACACACAAATTCTCGCCCGTCACATACACGCCAAGACAATGATGCTGATGTTCCAAGGAGATTACTTTATGAAGGAGAAGGCCAGTCACCAATCTATAGTGTAGTGTAGTGTAGTATAGTGTAGTACTCTTTGTCATAACAAATATCTGTGTGTGACACTTGGGCTGCTGTACCTATGGAGAGCGCGTCGCTTCAGTGATGCGCAATCATTTGGATTTTTTTTCTGTGCAAATGTTTCTGTTTTCCTACCAAGGTTGATTTTGCTACAGTTTTTTTTTTTTGTTTTTTTTTCTGGGGACAACTTACTTTTTGGCCTCAGCCACAGAACTGTTGTCGGCGCCCTTCATGTGTGACTTCCTGACCTCCATGGCCCGGATGGCTGCGTGGGCATGGCCAGGCATATCGATTTCCGGAATCACCTGCACGTCAAAAAATGAGCTACCACCGACTGAAAGTGTGCTCAGTAACAGTAGTAGTAGTAGTAGAAGTAGTAGAAGTAGTGGGCTGCAAACTGCCACGTTCACTCGTATACACGAGTGTGCTTTTTTCGTGTTTGACCGTTTCTACCCCCGCCATGTAGGTTGTATACACCGTTTTCTTTGGCGGGAGGAGGCAGAGAGAAGGGGGGGGGCTCAGGGGGTGGGGGGGGAGGCAAGGTTGCATGCTGGGGGTATGTTCTCGTGTCCATAACCGATAGACCGATGACATGGATCTTTAACATGCATATTTGGGGGTTCAGGCACTAGCAGGTCTGCACATCTGTTGACCCTGGGAGATAAATATATATATATATATATATATATATATATATATATATATATATAAAATCTCCCACCCTTTAGCCCACCACCAGGCGCCGTGAACACGATTCGAACCCGGGGAACAATGCACCACTTACCTGGATGTGTCTCTTAGCAGCATGCTCCAGGATATCCTTGTAGTCATCCATGGTGTAGTAGCCTGACCCCGGGCGGGTGACAGTGGGTCCAGAGCCCAGGTAAGGGAGGAGACACTGGCTCTCCTTGAGGTCGTGGCACCGCCGTCCTCCCACCTGTGGGAAGAGGGGATGGGGGTGGGGGGTCGCGGAGGTGGTGGGGTCGCAGGGGTAGTGGTGGGGGTCGGTGATTTGAATATGATAGAATAAGAGATAGAATAGAACAGAGTAGAATAGAAAAGAGTAGACAAAGAGAGAGAAAGTAGGTAAAATAGGTGCTAGTATGTGTTTGCGCGCGCGCGCGCGTGTATGTGTGTGTGTTTGTGTGTGTGCGCACGCGCGTTTGCGATTGTGTGTATGTGTGTGTGTGTCCAACAGTGTGATAATGAAATACACAAATTCATTTCTATTACACACACACACACACACACACACACACAGTGTACATGTGTGTACAAGGACACGCGAGACAAGGAACCAGCAAAATCGTACCTCTGTTATTTCCTCGAGGCCCGGAATCTGTATTCTCCAGCCCTCGTCATCCGTTAGGTAGATGTGCACAGTACACAGGCACACAAGAATAGAATTTATTTCACCTTTGTTTCTGCAGGGAACTAGTATAATCATACCTCTGAGAGTTCCTTGAGGCCCAGAATCTGCGTTCTCAAACCCTAAACGTCAATGAGATGGAGCACACTGACACACACGAAAAGAATGTACCATGGTTTTCTGCAAGACAAGACATGACAAGACAAATTCTTTTTTTTGACGAGGGTAGGTCAATCTGATAAGCAAAATACTGGCAAAGAACCAGCATAGGCATAGCACTGTGAGTTCCTTGAGGCCCGGAATCTGTATTCTCCAGCCCTTGTCGTCCGTGAGGTAGAGGTATAAGGGCACACGAGACAAAGAACCAGCATTGTACTAACTCCCGTCAGTTCTTGAGGCCCGGAATCTGTATTCTCCAGCCCTCGACGTCCGTGAGTTTGATATACACCGTACACAGACACTTAAGAATAGAATATAATTGTATATGATTTCCTGTTTTGTTTCTGCAGGGAACCAGCATAATCATACCTCCGTGAGCTCCTCGAGGCCTGGAATCTGTATTCTCCAGCCCTCGTCGTCGGTGAGGTGGAGGTGGAGCTTGTTGAGCTTGTACAGCGCCATGAGGTCCAGCAGCCTCAGCACCCCGGCCACCGGGTGGAAGTTCCGGGCCACGTCCAGCATCATTCCTCGGTACTCGTACCTTGGGGCGTCCTTGATGTGGGCCTCGGGAACCTGGCGTGCACAGTCCGTAGTTTTTTTGTTGTTGTTATTGGTGGTGGTGGTGGTGGTAGTAGTGACTTTTATCATCTTCATTATGATCATCATAACTATTATCAGTAGTAGTACTAATAGTAGTGTTCTCGCTGTTGTTGTTCTTATTATTATCACTATTATTATTATCATTATCATGGGTTGTATTATTATTCTTACTATTATCATTACATCATCATCATCATTATCATTGCCATAATTATTGACTCACTTGTGTAAACAAAGTGAGTCTATGTTTTAACCCGGTGTTCGGTTGTGTGTGTGTGTGTGTGTGTGTGTGTGTGTGTGTGTCCGTGTGTTTGTGTGTCTGTGTGTCCGTGGTAAACTTTAACACTGACATTTTCTCTGCAAATACTTTGTCAGTTGACACCAAATTAAGCATAAAAATAGGAAAAATTAAGTTCTTTCCAGTCATCTTGTTTAAAACAATATTGCACCTCTGGGATGGGCACAAAAAATTTTTTAAAAAAGAAGCCTAATTATATGCAAACTGCATTTACTGTTATATTTATATTTTTTGTATTCTCTTAACTTGGCACTTTGACCTCTTATTCTGACACAACAACAAGAGGAGTCATTATTATCATTTTTTGTTCAAACAGGAACTTCTTTTGCAAAGCATGGAATTTTTATTTATTTTGCAAACGTTTTGGTGCAGATAGTAAAAAAGGGAAATTACTCTGTAATTAATGCTAGTTTTCATTATTATGATTATCATCATCATCAACGTCATTATTGTTCTTGAAGCAGAACCCCAGAGAGCGTAACTACTGGCCTTGCAGCCTCAAACTATCTCCCCCACCCCCTCCCCTCCCCCTCCTTGCGGATTTTACCCCAGGTTATTCCTGGGCTTGCCTTGAATGACACCCGGGGTCATTTATCGATGGTCAAGATCGAGGATGACGGTGCGTTGTGTCCTCGTCGGTGTGGACATCATCAGTGGACACACACGTGTGTCAAAGACCCAGGTCTCTGCAAATAGTTTCCTGTCCATTCTGCAATGTTGTCAGTCCTACTCTTTTTTTGGGGGGGTGCGGTGGGGGGAGTGAGGGGGGGGCGCTAGGGGGTAAGGGGGTCTGACTTCCTCTCCGTCTCCCTCCCTCAACAGCAATGCAGTATAAGGGAAACAACTCTCACTTTGCCATCCTCATCCTGCAGGTTCAGCAGAGTCATGACTCCGTAGAAGGCCCCGCGGGGGTCGCTGGCCGTGATCTCTATCATGTCCTCCTTAGGGTCCACCTTCAGGGAGTAGGCCTCAGGGCCACTTAAGTCCTGGCCTCCTTTTGACGTCACCTTGACATCGTCCTTCTTGAACACGATGGCGTGGCCCTTGGGCTGTGTTGTTACCACGCTGATTCCCATATGTTCTGCAAGCAAGCAGGGACAGACAGGTTTGAGAAGGTCCAGTGTGTTTTGAATGGTGCCCTTTCCATTTGATGTTTACGTCATTATTTGTTTCTTATGTGTGTTGTTGGTGGAGGTGATGGTGGTAATAGTGATGGTGATGGAGGTGGTGGCGGTGTGTTTGTGGTGGTGTTTGCGGTGTGCTTTCCATTTTACATTTACGTCATTGCTTACATGTTTTGTGTGTTGTTGTTGTCGTTGGTGTTGATGATAGTGGTGGTGATGGTGGTGTGTGTTTGTGGTGGTGGTTGTGGTGGTTGTGTGCTGTGGTAAAGGTTGTCGTCCTCATGTTCGTCAGCGTCGTTTTCTATGCGTATAATAATATTGATGATGATGATGATGATGGTGGTGGTGGTGGTGGTGGTGGTGTCCTAGTGGTGGTGGTAGTTGTTGTGTTGGTGGTGATCGTCGTCATCGTCACCGTCTTTGTCATCGTGGTTCTCTCTGTGCATGACAATACTGTGTGTGTGTGTGTGTGTGTGTGTGCATTGTTGTGGTGGTGGTGATGCTGGTGGTGGTGGTTTGTGGTGGCGATGATGGTGGTGGCGAAGATGATGGTGGTGGTTTGTGGTGGTGGTGGTGTGGGTGGGGGGGGGTTGCGGTTTTCGTATCAGTGGTATTTTCATGTTTTTGGGGGTGGGGGAGTGGGAGGTTTGGTGTGTTTTTTTGTTGTTGTTGTTGTTTGGGGGGGGGTTTTTTTGCTTTTTTGTGGTCGTTGGCTGTAGTGTTGGTGATGGTATGGTAGTGGCGATGAGGGTTGTTGGAGGGTAGGGATGATGGGGACTGTTCACCTCCCAGCATGACGGATTGGTTGTGGAAGGCGGGCGGGGAGATGATGACCCAGTCTTTGGTCTGGAGGTACAGGTGGCGGTCCTCCACCACCGACATTTCCACAGGGCTGGGCAGCACGTGCTTCGCGGCACGGCCCAGGTCCTCCACCTCGTTCACCTCGTACCTGCCCCCAGTCACCGTCATCATCGGCGTCGTCATCTTCTTCATCGTTATGACCGCCATTGTCGTCATTAGTACATTCATTGTCGCCACCAACCCACCAACCAACTCACCTACCAACCCAGCTACCAACCTCCCAACCCACTGAACCCCAACCTACCAACCAACCAGCCTCCCAAGCAATCCTCAACCAACCCCCAATCCAACCCAATAACCCTCCATCCAACCAGCTAACCCTCAACCAACTCATCAACCCACCAACCTCCCTACCAACCAACCCCCCCCCCCCCCCCCCAACTAACCAACCCACCAAACAACACCGCACACACCTACAATCACAATCCCACCAACAGCGTCCCAAAACCAACAAACCAACCAAACCTGCATCAACCAATCCACCAGCCAACCTACCAATGCACACACACACACACACACACACACACACACACACACACACACACACAAATGACCTGCCAGCAGCAGTGTATGGATCGTAGCGATCATGAAGCCTTGTTCCATCCTGCGTCTGATAATCGTAGCGTTTCCACTGGTTCACATTCGCAAAGTCCTCGACCCAGTCCAGTTTTTCGCCAGCCGTGTTGACCACGGTCCGGGTTTCCAGTCCAGGTTTTGCCAAGTACAAGTTGGGCAAGACGTCAGTGCGCGCCACGGAATAGTTCTCCGACCAGAAGAGGATACTTCTGGTGCCTCCGCTGGGGATGGGTTTGAATCCTGCGTCCGGTTCCATGCTGAAGAGACCACCCTGGATTTTTTTTTTTTTTTTTTTTTTTTAAGGGGGTGGGGTTGGGGGGTTGAAAAAGTGTGTTAGTTGTGAATAATTAGCTAGTTAGTTACTAAGCGCTTTACAGAGTCATTTGCACAACAGGCTGTGAACCTGGGTATGACGACTGAGAGCTGCCTTTGGGTGCTCATAACTCGTTTCATGTGTCGTTCAGTCATGCTTCAGTCACACACACACACACACACACACACACACACACACACACGTGTGTATTCGAGTGGATTTTACTCAGTGACGACTCTCTTCTTAGAAAAGGTTCTTTTAAGTGCGCAGTGTGCACGCTACACACGGGGCATCGATTTATATAATCTCATCCGAGTGACTAGCGTGCAGACCACAACTCAAGGTCTAGTGGAGGGGAAGAAAATACTGGTGAGTGTGGGATTCGAACCTGTGCGCACACATTCTCTCGTTTCGTGGGCAGACGTCTTACCACCGGGCCACTACTCCAGTAAACAGGAGAGGCAAGGCCTTCAACTTCAAGACTCACTTGTGATACACCAAAAAAATAAATGAATGAATAAATAAATTCAATCGTTGAAATTTGTTCTGTATTTGTTATTGTAAAGCTTCATGTTGAAAAAAAAATGGACCTGAGATCAAATTCGAACCCAGCATATTCGGATAGGATGAAATTGTTTTAGTCACTGCACTTTTGGGGATCTATCAATGACGTTCAAAAAAACATGTAAGCATGCTTTTTTTAAGCGTGATAAATCAATTGCGGTAATCGAAGTATGATGCCGTTTAAATCATGTTATTCTGGTATATTTCGGGCATCTAAGAAATCTTTAAAGTCCGCGTTAAAGGAGACGTTGTCATCGCCTCAATAACACTGCAACATTTAGCCGTTTTTTCTGGATCTAGATAGATGACAAGTTTAGTTACACTCGCCGGGAAAGTACGACACGGTCAATTCAATTTTTTTGTTAATTCTTATTAATTGGGTATCCTGTATGTGTTCTGTCTAGAATTTATATTTCTTTCCTTTTAACTGCGAACAAGAAAAATGAGGTCATACCGTCTTCTTACCAAGCATAGCCTAAAACTGGGATGCAGTAATATATTTCGGAATCCGGAAATAGCCTCAACGAAATAGATCGTTAATGACACGGGAAACACAGCTCCATTCAGGAGACTTACAACCTATTATTTGTATGACTGAGTATTTTTTCCCACTATTTTTAAGCCAACTCTGGTATTGACAGACAAAGTATTTCCAGAGAACATGGCAATGTGAACGTTTACCATGGACAGAGAGAGAGAGAGAGAGAGAGAACTGAACACCAGGTTATAATATAGACTCACTTTGTTTACACAAGTGAGTAAATAAAAACAACAAATCAGCCCAAGCCACCACACCTGCTTCAGTTTTCAGTTTTCAAAGGAGGAGTCTCCACATTCGGGCCAATCCATATATGCTACACCACATCTACTAGACAGATGCCTGACCAGCAGCATATCCCAACGTGCTTAGTCAGGCCTAGAGTGCATGCGTAGATGTTTATATACCCGTCACAATGGATTTCTTCTGCAAAATTTTGCTAGAGAACGACACTTGCTATGGATTTTTTTTTTTCAGTGCGCCAAGTGCGTGTTGCACACGGGACCTCGGTCTGTCGCTTCATCCAAAATGACTAGACGCTCTGATTGATTTTCAGATCACACTTAGGACAACAGGGCGAGACCGGATTTCGAACCCAGATCCTCACAGACACAGTATTGAGCGTCTTAAAACCACTTGACTGCCAGGGAAGATAACATTTCAACACTTAAATCAATATCCAGACACAACCAGCCAAAAACTGAGAAAACGGTCTGGAGATATACTACTCCTGATCATATGTATGAATTTTCAGACTACCAGAGTCACTTCCCTTCTTTTGACGTTGTCATTAGTGACGTCACTATGGACGTAAGTACTACGTTCTAAGGGAATCAGTGGGATTTAAACCATCCTACCCACCTTCTAAACGGAAACCCACCTGTATGTGTCTGAACCTGACCCCCTGGTCAGGAATAAACACACCCTCCGGGTACGGATAGTGGTCGGGCTCCACGAGGTAGTGCTGCGTGAAGTAGAGTGCCCAGCCCCCGGCGGGTATGGGCTGGTCACCCGTGTTCTTCAGGGTGATCTGTGCACGGAAGGTCCTCGCGTTGTCCCTCAGGTTGTCCACTACCTTGTAGCGGACCTCCATGTATCTGGCCATGTAGTCCAGTGTCTCCTGGGTTATGCCTGGTTTAAATAGTAAGAGTACTTATATATACAGCGCCTATCCTCGGTTGGAGACCAAGCTCTAAGCGCTTTACAAACTCGGAGCCATTTGTACAACAGGCTGCCTACCTGGGTAGAGCCGACTTACAACTGCCATTTGTAAATCGTTTCCTGTGTCATTCAATCAGGTTTCAGTTACTCACACACGTACACACTATCATAGAGACATAAACATTTTACGTGTATGACCGTTTTGTTCACTTATCCCGCCATTTAGGCAGCTATACTCCGTTTTCGGGGGTGTGCATGCTGTGTATGTTCTTGTTTCCATAACCCACCTAACGCTGACATGGATTACAGGATCTTAAAGTTTAAAGTGCGTATTTGATCTTCTGCGTGTATATGCACACAAAGGGGGTTCAGGCACTAACAGGTCTGCTCATAGGTTGACCTGGGAGATCGGAAAAATCTCCACCCTTTACCCACTAGGCGCCGTTGCCGAGATTCGAACCCGGGACCCTCAGATTAAAAGTCCAATGCATAAACGACTCGGCTATTGTGCCCGTCTATAAATGAAAAAAAAAGTCCCATAGCCTTATACTGCCATTGGGGCAGTGAACTCATATCCACTGTGTCTAGGACTCGGCCTTGTGAGGCAGTGACCAATCCTCTCCTTCCGCCGTTTCGAAGTTCCACATCCAAAGTCAACCAGGTTTCCTTTGACCAGGGAACCAAATCAAATCAAATCTGTTTTCTCTATTTTGGTGGTTAAGATTGGTTAACGGGATGCTGACGATGCTGCTATGGGGGGAGGGGAGCGTCGGGGTTCCATGTAGGTTGGGGACTACTTGGCTAACTCTCCAACATTTCTCCTGGCGTCAACCAGGCTGAGAGAAACAGACACCTGCAGTGTTGGTCAGGAAATTCGAGCATCACTCCTGGAGATGTATCCATCAAGCTGGTGATCCTTCCACTGTGTGGTCCCAGTCTTCCCTCTAGTTAAGAGCTGGCCAGGGACCAGACAAGAAAAAAAAAACACCTCTGATAGGGCTCATACCAAGATCATTCATAATGTTTATCAAACTTTACGTTGCTTCTGATTAAAATTGAAACGGGCGTATATGTAGGTCACATGCACATACATACATCTATTGTTACACACACACACACACACACACACACACACACACACACAGCATTGTATCACGTTCGAGACACAGGGCTGGGCAGTTAAAGGGAGGCAAATATTTGTGTCAACATTAATTTTCACCAATGCGTCGGTCGGAAGAGGATGACTGAATGTTGTCTTCGCTGGGAGGGGACGGAAAATGGGGAGAGAATGCGGAAGGGAGTTTGGGGAGGGTGGAAAAGCAGAGAGAGGGGGGTTGGGAGGCTGGGGGCCTGGGGGGGAGGGTGGAAGCACCGGAAGTGGGAAAAAGCCTTCTGTGCGCGTTTGTTTGTATCGTTTCGGGCTTCGCAACGATTTCTATTTTCGCATTTTTATTCTTTTCTCTCTCTGTGGATGACACTTGGAAAGGGATACGACCATACTGTAGGTCGAAAGCACTGAGAGAGAGAGAGAGACAGACAGACAGACAGACAGTGAGTGTGTGCGTAGCATACGTCACATTAAAAAATGTGATACTTCAAACGGTTTGGTTTTTTTTCCACATTACGTCATTCGTCTTTAACAAACGTGTATGGACCGATTTGTGTGTGTGTGTGTGTGTGTGTGTGTGTGTGTGTGTTTCAAACACTATTTGAAATAGGAGAAGAATAACATCAAGAACAAGAAAAACCAGAAGTACAACAATGACAACGTTGGAACTGAAGGAGAACAACAGCAACAACAACAGCACCCTCACCCTTCTCTCCAGCCTTCTTACCTTCAGCAGACGTGAGGATATTCGCGGCAGACAGAAGAACCCACAGCTTAAGGACCTGATCCATTATGACGTTCTTCCGTCACGTCAGCCCGCCTGTGAGATGTGCCTAACCCTGTGTACAGAACAGAATAGACTGTGTTGAGTCGGTCTCTTTCCACGGTCGTCAGAGCTATTCCACCTTTGATGCTACAAACTATGAGATCAACCACACGACCTACATTTATTTTGGCAACTGTAAGTCGTATCTATCGCCTAAACATGAAACTGAAAAATAAACCTACATATCTGCAAACAACATTATCAAACAGTACATGTCTAGAACAAAGGCGTCTTTTCTAATCTCCTTCAGAGACATAAAACTGGATGAAAATGTGAATGGAAGTCAGTAAATCGTATATGGAACACACACACACAAAAAAAACACACACAAAAACCGCGCTCGCGCGCGCGAGCACACACACACACGCACACGCACACACACAAGAATCAAGAATATCTAATCCTTTGACCCCTACTGGGGCATGGAGGATATAAAGTAACATCAATTGAATTATACAACAGAATTAAAACGTGAACAGCAATTAAAACACTGCAAGTGGTGATAAAAAACAGATAAGCAACGATGTCATCGTATAATCTTTCCCATTTTGATGAATTTCCCTACATTCAAACACACTTTTCTCCCTACTTTCAACAAACTGCAAAAATTGAAAACTGATTTCGGATTCAAATATTTCTTTGGAATGTAATCATTTCGAAGAACTGCAAATTCCGGGCATTCCATGATAACATGAATTCGTCTCCAATAACACCCATATCACAGTTTCGGCAAGTCCGCATATTTTAAGTAGCTTTGATCTTGGCGGGGTTAGGTCATCACTGAAGTAGATGCTTTTCAGGACCGTCTTCTTTTTCTGCTCCTTTTCCTTCTCCATCAGTCTTGTTTTTGATTTTCGGGAAACAAACTTCACCAGCACTGGACGGGCTGCACTTCTGCATTTTTTGGTCCAGTTCCATCGATTGTAGAAATGTCCTCAGCTTCAAGACTGATACCGGCATCATCACAGATGTTCAAGAACTTTTACTGACAGGTTTTCTTTCTCTTCCTCTTTTATCTCCACAACACGAACTGTGTCGCGGCGTTGATACTGTTCTAGTTCAGTTCAGTTCAGTTCTTGGGACATTCATAAACCTCGCGGCTTTTTTTGTTTGTTTGTTTGGTTGGTTGGTTTTTTGTTTGTTTGTTTTTTGTTGTTGTTGTTCTTTGTCCCAGTCTAACAAAACATCAATTGGAGTTGCCAGTGCACTTGCTCAGGAGTAATAGTTACTTGCTCAGGAGTAATAGTTGCTTTTATCATTCATCATATATGAATTTCAACTTGCTCATACTTTTTACCTGTTCTTGGAGATTTTAAAAAGTGTTACCACTGTTGGCTCTCAGTGGCATTCCTTGTTATGTCAGTGAAAGGTTTTTTGAAAAAATGGTCTCTGTCAAATTTATCAATATTATTAAGTATTTTATATGTTTGTATTAAATCACCTCTAATTCTACGAAATTTCAAAGGTGGCAAATTAGGTAATTTCAATCTTTCTTCATATATTTTATCCTGCAATCCAACAGCAAACCTTGTTGCCCTTCTTGGAACTTTTTCAACTGCAACAGATTGCTTTTTGTATAGCGGGTACTAAATAATATTTCCATATTCGAGGTGTGGTCTTACTAGTATCTTAAATAATCTAACAAAAGTGTCACTGTCCATATATAATGACTGTTCTTTTTATAATCCCGAATACGCTGTTTGCTTTTAATATTATATAATTGATGTGTCTATCAAATTTCAAATCATCATCAAAGATAACTCCCAAGTCTTTTTCTTCTGAACATTTATCTGAATTCTTCTCTCCATCAGTGAATCTCACAATATAATTATTGTGGGGGTTGTTCTTCCCAACATGTAATACTTTACACTTATCTGCATTGAAATATAGATTCCAGGTGTTTGTCCATTCTAGCAGTGTATCTGTATCCGTCTGTAATGTATATTTATGGCGGCTCAGGTTACAGATTTTAGTGTCATCCGAAAAGATTTTGCATGTGCTAATAACCAAGTCAGGTAGGTCATTAATAATCATTGCAAACAGAATGGGGCTAAGTACACTTCCTGCGGTCGGCTGGACTAAAAGCAACAAGAATAAGTACACTTCCCTGGGGGATATTGCTTTTGTGGAACAGAGTCAAAAGCCTTCCTGAAGTCCATAATTTATAAATAACATCAAATGTTTCACCACTGTTTAACATTTCTTTAAATCATTAATCACCTCTAATAACTGTGTAACACAAAAACGTCGGGGTCTAAAGCCATGTTGGCATTTAGAAAATAAGTCATTGTTGGTCATATGGTCTAAAAAGATATCTCTAATAAATGACTCTAAAACTTTGCACAGAACACATGTAAGGCTAACTGGTCTGTAGTTTCCTGCTGAAGATTTATTTTCTTTTTTATATATGGCAGTTACATTTGCTTTTTTCCAATCCTGAGGTATTGTGCCTTTCTCTAATGATTTATTGAATAAAAGAGATAATGGAACTGATAATTCTTTATGAGCATCTTTCAAAACACTTGGTGATATACCATCAGGTCCACCTGCCTTATTAGGGTTATGATTTTTTAAGTTTATTTTCAAATGCCTTTGGAGATATAGTGATATCATTTAATGCAACACCATCTGATCTTGAGGCAGATTCTAAATGGGGAACATTATCTAGTAGTAGAAGTAGTAGTGTAGGGACTGGCATTTGACTGCCTTGGCCTCACGGCCTTTTTTATGTCCCCTTCAATATCGGTCTCCTTTTATTTGTGGGATACATATATGTTTTCTTTTACACGTACTGTAAATCACTCGTCAAAGTCAATAAATTTTTCCTTTAAACTGATGTTCATATCAAGGAGATTTTTGAACACATTAGTATTTTGTGCAAGTTTAGTTTCGATAGGTAGCGCATTCCATATATGTGCAATTCTATTAGCTAATGAATTTTTCCTTAGGTTAGTGTTACAGTGCTCTTTAAAATTTGTCATCATTGAATTTCTTGTACTCTCATAATCTGACATTCTAAAAATATTATTCACATTTATTTCATTATAGCAATTTAACATTTTGTATGTTTCTATTAAATCCCCTCTTAGCCTTCTACCCTTTAATGAATGCAGATTTAAGTATATAAGTCTCTGTTGATAGCTCATAGATTTGCATTCTTTTAATAACTTAGTTGCTCTTCTTTCTATAGCTATAGATTGTCTCTTGAGGTATGCGTGCCACACGATATTACCATATTCCACTTGTGATCTAATCAATGCTTTATACAGTTTAAAAGACATATATCTTTATCTAAACAGGTAAATATTCTCTTAATTATTCCTATCACCTGGTTGGCTTTATTGATTATATTATGTATATGTATGTCAAATTATAGTTTATTATCAAAAATTATGCCAAGGTCTGTATCTGTAACTTCCCTTGTGAAAACAACAGAAAAAGAAATGTTAAGGACATCTGCTTTTTCTTTGTCAGTCTCTTTTTTTTTTCTTTTTTTTTTTTCAAGGCCTGACTAAGCGCGTTGGGTTACGCTGCTGGTCAGGCATCTGCTTGGCAGATGTGGTGTAGCGTATATGGATTTGTCCGAACGCAGTGACGCCTCCTTGAGCTACTGAAACTGAAACTGCCATACTTCCATCTTCTCTCTTCAGGGGACTGACGCCTGTTCTAGGCGATCTTGTTCATATAGCAGGAGGAGGCTGTTTTTCTGAGTCTTCTCTGCAATCACCTTCAACTCCTGAGAAATGCTTTCTGCGAGTTCAGTGATGATGGACTGTAGTCTGTTGGTGAACGCTTTTTTTTCAGAACAGGAACAAAAAGTTCCACAACGCGTGACGCAAAATTATATGCGTCATCATTCTTGACGTCAACAAAGTTGGATCGGTTCCTTTCCCTTTCTTTATATCAATATCAGGCGTGCAGGCCTGACAAGGCCTTTTGCCCGCTTGAAGTGGGGAAGAAAAAGAGAGTCCCCACATATGTCTGGTGCATTTTTCAACATTGAGTGCGCAATGCTTGAAAAATCAATAAATATGTAAATGAGTTTTGCATTTAAATTTTTTTTAATGAATATCAAGATGATTTTTAAATGTATTCACTGTTCCTGCGGAAACAACGTCTTGTGACAAATTATTCCAAACTGTTACTCTGAATATTTCTGGTTCTGGGCACAAGGTACGTATTCTTCCAGATCAAATCTTCGAACTCAGTTGACTCGAGTGTCTTTGATAAAATTCCGCTAGGCCCGGCAACTCGAGACATGGTGCAGTAGGTAAGTAGAATGGAAAATTCTGTTACAGACGCCAACTGGTCTTGAAAAATGTCGATAAATAGACATGTTATTCAAACAAAATGATTACTAGAAAGTTGCACTGATACAAATCGATGACTTCGATACAACTGGTACCTTTGAACATTACAGAAGATTACATAAAATAATGAAAAGGTACCTGTACCTGCATCTGAAAAGTGGGGGAGCGGTGAAAGATGTGGCCGTTTCAATCACCGGAAGTTCGTCACACACACCACACACACAAAAAATCGGATTATTGTCGCGATGTCTTCCTTTTCATCTCCTGATCATGATAGTTATCAATATCAATATCATCATTATCATTATTACAACAACTACTTCTACAATCATTATTATTGTTGTTGTTTTGTTTTATTTCGTTTTTCTCCTCCTCCTTTTCCTGTTTCTTCAACAAGAACAAAAACTAATGTCGGCCTACAGGATTTTTTGTTGTTGTTGGTTTTTGTTTTTTGTTGTTGTTGTGTGTGTGTGTGTGTGCTTTGTTTTGTTGTGGTTGTTGTTGGTTTTCAACAGAGAATCGTTCATTAACAACAACAATAACAAAGAAGAACGTCATAAATAAAAACAAAGCAACTGACCTGTCCAAAAGAAAAGGTAGGCGACGGCAGCAGTCACAACAGCAGCAGCAGCAGAAGCAACAACACAAGTAGCAATATCGTAAAAATATCACGCCAGACAATGCAACAGAAATATATATTCGTAAAATATCACCCCAGGAAACGCAACAGAGTTATCGCGATCACCACAGGTACATCCAGTCCTATGAGATCAACGAATAAAGATGGCCCAACCAGTCTACACGAACACACACACACACACACACACACACAACAGCTTCGTGCAGTCAACTGATGCTGGTGATGCTGATGCTAAATGGCTCCATGGCACAAGGAGAGAGAAAGCCCGTCGCAGCTGGTAGTTTTTTGTCGCCAGGCATAATTCTGTCGCCGGCGACAATATTTGCCGCTGTTCACGGTAAATGTATAATGTCTATTGGTTTGAACAGTATTTTACTTGAAAATATGACGAAACTAATACAGTGATTTCGGAAGGGCAAAGGAAAGTCTAAAATTAAGTCACTCCAGAACGTACATAGGCCTTATATATAAACACACTCTAAATACGTGATGGATGTCTCTACAAGAAGATATATATACATTTTAGCATGTGTTATAAACAGTTGGAAAAATAACAGCAATGCGGCAGACTAATAGAAAATGAAATGGATGCCCGTGGTTGAGAGGTCATCAGAGCAAAAAGAAACAGGGCTTTGTACGCCAGCACATAAGTATCGTCGCCAACATAATCATTATATATGTGCCGAGCCTCACTGTAAGTTTTGTCGCCTGTGTTCAGAGCTCACAGTTCAACAGTGATGATGATCGTGATGATGATGATGGTCATCATCATTATCATCATGATAAAAGGCTTCGAGGTGTCTGTGTGTGTCTGTCTGTGTCTGTGTCTGTGTCTATTTGTTTGATTGTGACAGTATGTGTGTGTGCGTGCATGCGTGTGTGTGTGTGAGTATGTGTGTGTGTGTGTGTGTGTCTGTGTCTATTTGTTTGATTGTGTCAGTATGTGTGTGTGCGTGCATGCGTGTGTGTGTGTGTGTGTGTGTGTGTGTGTGTGTGTGTGTGTGTGTGTGTGTGTGTGTGTGTGTGTGTGAGAGTATATATATGTGTGTGTGTGTTTGTAAGTGTGAAATTCACACATACAAACGCATACAGAATTGTAGCAAGACATTAACATATTGTCGCCGGCACATAATTACTGCGGCAGGTGCAACTGATTTTTTTTTTTTTGGGGGGGGGGGGTGGGGGGGGGGTGACACCCTCTACATATACATTGTCACCGACGATAATCCATGACAACAACAACAACAGAATCAACTGCACCTCAGACAATGTGTGCCACGAACGTAAAACAACAGAGCCTGTCTATTCTTCTTCTTCTTTCTTTCTTTCTTTTTTCCATTCATAATTCATATTTCCAATCTGTAGTACTGTCTTGGTGTTTTGTTTTGTTTCTTATCGTATGCTTTCCTGTGCCGTCGAACGCCATTATGAACAATTGTATGTCAGTGTATTGTTTTATAGGATGCACTTAGAACATATTATGAGGATTTTGCGCCATTTCAGTACTATATTATTCTTTTCAATACTGATACTCTTTTCAGTCCACAGATACTTTACCTTTCAAATAGATAGACTATACCCGTGGTATAGTTTATCAATCGTAAAACCCTTATCCGAAATGTGTGATCATCTGATCATTTCAGTAATATGATTATAAAAGCTGTAGGCTATATAAACACGTGATATCAAAGCTCACTTTACAAATTAAATTCATTCAAGTCCATTGAACAGAAAAAAAAAATCTTCAGATATCGCGTTGGGATTGTCAGATGCTAGCACAACATTGAACGGTGGGGGTGCGGGGGGTGGGGGGGTGCACAATTTCTGAAACGGTTTTTGCCAGTAATTGTTGACCAGCTTTGATTCTGTGTCTTTTATGTCAGGAGGTAGAATGGCTAGACGCTCACTTTGATTTTCCAATTTTTGTGGGAAAAGGACGAGACCAGGATTCGAACCCAGACCCTCACGGACACTGTATTGGCAGGTAAGCGTTTTAACCACTCTGTCACATTTCCTGCCTGAGAGAGCGAGCGAAAGAGAAGGAGAGAGAGAGAGAAAAAGGGAGAGGGAAAATTGATCTGAATTGAATTGAATTGGATAGATATTATTTTCTGAGGGTAATTAATCAAGACGTTTTAATAAAATTGAAGTGCAGCGTGTGAGCACAGTAGAAGCTTTAAGCTTGTACATATGCTCTTTTGCCTTTGTTTGCACTATAATCACCTGCAGTGTTACACCTTGGCAGCGGCAGAATCGGTTCGGCGTTTGCGAGACAGTGATCAGGGTTCGAGGCCCCGTTTCGGCATGGTGTTGTGTCCTGGGGAAAGGCGCTTTACTCCGATTTTCCTCACTCCATCCAGGTGTGAATGGGTACCTGACTTTCAGGTTTTTATTTCAATCTTTTGCCTCCTTTTTTCAGCAAATGTGGTGTAGAGTATATGGATCTGTCAGCACGCTCTGATACCTTGAATCTGAAACAAACTGAACTGAACCGGATGGGGAAGGTTAAAACAACGGAAGGCGAGCATAGGGCCCAGACTTCAGCATATAACAAGCTCAATACTCAGTGGATATGAAGTTACTGCCAGGATGCCTGTAAAAGACTGCAGCTACGGGAGATCATTCTCGCGAAGCTGACGTCATATCCGGCGTCCATGGAGCATGCGTGGTGTGCAGTGACTGGCAAGGCTTCCCGAATCGGTAATCCAATTAATATTTCAGGGATTTCTACCACCCAAGTTTTTCCCCTCTCGTTGGCAGAGTCTCTTTGGCTGTGTTCTTTCCTGTGTCTGTGAGAAAGAGTGTGGGTGGGGGTTGGGGGCTGGTGGGTGAGGATGGAGGGGGAGAGTAGCTTGGTGCGGAAGACGTGAACGTAATGACACAGACCTTTATTGGTAAAACGTTAAGAAGGGGTGAGGAGTAGTGTGTGTGTGTGCGTGTGCGTGTGCGCGTTTGTGTATGTCTGTGTTCGTGTGTCAGTGTCGGTATATCCATGTATGTTTAAATAAATCGTTCAAATAGTGTATAGGCCTGTTGTGACTCTCGTAAACACACACACACACACACACACACACACACACACACACACACACACACACACACACACACACTCACACACAGAGCAAAATCAACACTTTTTTACTCACATTTATGAAACACTTAATATTCATGTACACAGAACAATCTGCAGTACGAACACAGTTAATATCTTAATAATAATTGTGTGAGACAGACCGCGAGTTGACGAGACAAGAAAGAGCAGGAAGAAGAATCATTAACACAAGGGAGAAAACTCCCGTAGATGCTGCCGAGTTAATTCCCCTGAGTGTCACACTGACCTGTCGGCTGTACCGTCCACCTGAGGCCGATCTGAAAAAAAAAAACCCGAAATAATCATAGATACATGGAATTGAAAGGATGTAATTCGAAGCTACGGACATCCCTTTATCCCTCCATCCTCTGTCTGTCTGTCTGTGTCTCTCTCCTCTCTGTGTGCATTTGTACATGTGTGTGCATGCATATCTTTGTGTATGTAGGGATGGATGGATGGATGGATGTATGTGCGTGTGCGTTTGAGCGTGTGTGTACTGAAACCGAAACTAGATTTCTCACCTGGTTCTCAGTAAAATGGCAGAGCCCGGGGAGAGGGCCATGTCCTCAGACACCTCACTCCACGTTGTGCCGCCGTCCTCACTGTACTCCACGGCCAGGCCCGGGAACTCCACGTTGGTCAGCAGTCGGCCATCGGACACGCTGTAACATGGACGTCATTATAGGCTGTAACACTGACGTCATTATAACGGTCATAAGTCGGCCATCGGACACGCTGTAACATGGACGTCATTATAGGCTGTAACACTGACGTCATTATAAGACCCATCGGACACGCTGTAACATGGACGTCATTATAGGCTGTAACACTGACGTCATTATAACGGTCAGCAGTCGGCCATCGGACACGCTGTAACATGGACGTCATTATAGGCTGTAACACTAACGTCATTACAACGGTCAGCAGTCGGCCATCGGACACGCTGTAACATGGACGTCATTATAGGCTGTAACACTGACGTCATTATAACGGTCAGCAGTCGGCCATCGGACACGCTGTAACATGGACGTCATTATAGGCTGTAACACTGACGTCATTATAACGGTAAGCAGTCGGCCATCGGACACGCTGTAACATGGACGTCATCATAGGCTGTAACAGTCACGTTATCATAACGGTCATCAGTCAGCCATTGGACACACTGCAACACAGACGTCATCATGACGGTCACCAGTATGCCATTGGACAATCTGCAACATGGACATCGTTATTCATCAATGTCGGACACACTGTAAAATGAATGTATATAAGTATTGGACACGCTGTTACAATGACGCCATTATAACGGTCAGCAGTCAGCCATCAGACAGGCTGAAACATGGATATTGTTGCTTTTATTTATATATATATTTGTGTGTGTGTGTGTGTGTGTTCATTGTGTGTTTTCTTTTTGAAGTACCAAAAAAAACACAAAAAATCCTCTGATTTGTCAGAAAATTTGCCCAGAGAACCACAGAGAAAATGCAACAGATTTTCACAATAAACTTCCAAATTAACAAGCTCAGTTGGAATATCGCTGTAACAATACTAACATCGCCCCAGGCAGCGGAACTCTGTACTCCACCCCCTGTCTGTCAAGTCTTGCCAGCTCCCTGTAACCCAAGGTGTTGGCAAACTCCGCCCAGTCCACCTCCCGCTCGCGCTCCCGCGCCTCCTGATTGGTGGTTTCACGCTCCCACGTGGGCTCATGCCACGCCCTCTCCGCCAGGGCCAGTAAGCGAGGAAAGAGCATGTAATCGGCCTGTTGTCGCGTGCGAACCACCTCACACCATAGGTGACCTTGCATACCTGCATAGAGGGGATCACAAAAAACAAGGTTTAAGTTTCAAGGTGACATAGCCTTTTGCGGCCATTGGAGCAGTGAGTTGATAACCACTGTGTCTAGAGCTCAGCATTGGAAGGCGAGCACCAGTCCTCTCCTTCCGACGTTTTGACCTTCTCCAACTGATGTCAGGAACCCCATTTTAGCCTTTCCCAAGGGCACGATACCATGCCAGAACAGGGCCTAGAACCCCAGTCAATGGTGAACGCCGCGTCAGGAATCCAACGCCTAATTCTGCCATGGCGCCTTCAATAAGGATACCTTTCTTCAAAAGTTTTTTTCGTCTTGATTCTGGGTTTGTAGCTCTAGTCTCAAGACTGAAGACCGGTGTACTGTTTATTTACAAGAGCAGAAGTTCTTTGTTTGACATATGCCAAAACAAAACAAAACAAAACACACACACATGCACACACACACACACACACACACACACACACACACTTGTCCTATCCTGTCTTGTCTTGCCTTGTCGCGTCATGTCTTGTCCTCTCTTATCTTATCCTGCCCTATCCTATCTTGTCCTGTCTTGTCTTGTCTCTTGTCCTGTCCAGTCCTGTCATGTCATACCTTGTCTTCTTGTCTTGTCTTGTTCCTGTCTTTCCATTTCTTGCCCTGTTCTGTCCTGTCTCATCTCACCAGCAATGCTTTGGGGTTTCCGGTGCTCAGTGCACTGTCCTGTCCTGTCTTGTCTTGTCTTGTCTTGTCTTCTTGTCTAGTTGTCTTGTCTCGTCCTGTCCTGTCCTGTCCTATCTGGTCCTGTCCCGTCTCACCAGCGATGTTTTCAGGTTTCTGGAGCTCAGTGCACTGCTTCCCGTCCTCCCCGCACAGTTCTTCCCGCTTCACTGGGTCACCTGACCCCGCGACATCAGCGTTAGCGTACAGGTCAGAGGGCATGAAGGAGAAGGTCTTCCGGGTGGACGTGAAGCGGGTGGCCCAGTACTGGCCCCGCTCCTCCGGGTCAGGCTCGTAGGGGTGGTCAAAGTACAGGTGGGTTGCCTGAGCCATTACAACCTGGGAACAACAACGTTTTTTATGTTTTGATTGGGTTTTTTTAAGTCCATCTTTGGGTTTCTGTATACCTTTGGTTTGCCTGTGTGCTTGCTGAACTGGTTGTATAAGCAGCGCTGACCTGAAGTTGTGTCCCTTTTAAAAGAAGAGAGCTACTTCTCTTAACTGTTGTGTAAAATCTTTTGGTTTATGTATTTCATCTGTTGTTGCATCATAAGAAATCATCCAGTTGTACAATATTGTTGTGTCATTTTCATTCTGAAACAATGTACAAGGACAGGTGGGGTTTTTTGTTGTTGTTGAATATTCCGCGTGGACTTCAATGAACTAAACCAAAACAGAGGTTTTCCTAAACATTGATACACATCATTTTAGAATAACACACACAAACACACACACACACACACACACACACCTTGAAGCCAGCATTGGCCAGTCTGTAGCCTCTTTTAGACACTCCTCATGCCCACACATTGTCACACACACACACACACACGCGCGCGCGCGCGCGCAATACCTTTTAGGCCAGCATTGGCCAGCCTGTAAGCTCTGTTAGACATCCCACAGGCACACACACACACACACACACACACACACACACACACACACACAAAATCTGCCTTCCCTCACACACACACACAAAATCTGCCTTCCCTCACACACACACACACACACACACACACACACAAAATCTGCCTTCCCTCACACACACACACACACACACACACACACACACCTTGAAGTCAGCACTGACCAGTCTGTACGCTCTGTTAGACATCCCCACGCCCACACATTGTCCAAAGAGCACACACACACACACACACACGTACACCTTGAAGCCAGCACTGGCCAGACTGTAAGCTCTGTTAGACACCCCCCAGCTCCGCCCCCCAAACCCCCTCCCCCCACACACACACCTTGAATCCAGCATTGGCCAGCTCTGTTAGACATCCCCCAGCCTCACCCCCCCCCCCCACCCCCACCCCCGCATTCCCCCCCCCCCCCACCACACGCACACACACACACCTTGAATCCAGCATTGGCCAGCCTGTAGGCTCTGTTAGACACCCCCCAGGCCCACACATTGTCCCAGGCAAAGGCGTACACCTTGCTGTTGTCCAGCGTGGCCAGGTCATAGGGCACGCTCCCCCTCTCCATCACCCCGTCCTCCCACCCCGCAAGGTCAAGGCCAAACTGGTGTGTGATGTTCGACACCTGTTTACATCAGTCAGAAAACGATGATGAGTTTGGTGGTAGTAGTAGCAGTAGTAGTAGTGTGTTGTTGTTGCTGTTGCTGTTATTATTATCATTGTTGCTGTTGCTGTTATTATCATTATGATTGTTCCTGTTGTTGTTCGTGTTGCTGTTGTTGTTACTAATTTTATCAATGTCATCTTTATTTTATTATTTCACGATTGTTATTGTCAGTGTTGCCGTTCCAGCTGCTGTCCTGCTTAGAAAAACCTGTAACTGAGTGCAGTAGACCTTGCATGTATGATTTATGATGTATATTATGCATTACTTAGAGTGTGGGTAGCTTAAAAGTTCGTATGATATATGGTGATATCATGTATTACTTAGATGAGTGTATGTCACGTTGCAAGGTGTGATGCTTTGTCTATGGTGAAAATTTGTTGTTGTTTTCAAAGGTTTAAGTTCTGACACCTTTTTCGTGAATGGCAAATAGCCTAAGAATCAAGAAACCACCCATCCATTCAGTGGAGTCAAAACGATGCTTGCAAGTCATGTCCAGGCGCTGCTACAGCAGTCCCTTCCCCCCCCCCACCTCCCCCCCCCACCCCCTTAAAGAAACAACTGACCTGCCTGCCGAAGTATTCCTTCAGGTCCTTGTAGCCTCGCACCAGGTAGTCCGGGGAAGATGCCAGCTTCTTGCAGGCCTCGGAGTTGCTCCAGGCGCCCCTGGCCACCTCGTCCCCCCCGAAGTGGAAGAGGGTGAGGGGCATGAGGTCTTTGTGAGCCTCTTTGAGGGCGGTGACGACGGCAGTGACGAAGGTGTAGGTGGAGGAGAGGCAGGGGTTGATGGCGTTGTCCGTGAACATCTGGACAGACTTGTAGCGTGAGGTGTCCTTCTCGTCTGCCAGGGCGAACCTGGTGGATGCACAGTACGACACACACACACACACACACACACACATGTGCACGCACGCTTACATATATACAACATGCGCGCGCGCACACACACACACACACACATACACACACACACTTACATGCACGCATACATACATATCACAAGTGCACACATACACACACAACATGCATACACATACATACACACATGCACGCACACACATATACACACACAAGCGTGTCTATATGAATGCATATACGAAAGTGTGCAGGCGCACACACATGCATATGTACACACGCACGCAAGCACACACGCACGAGCACAAGCGTGCACGTATGGTTACACATACCGAAGAGCACACGCATATGCACATACAAACACAGCAACACACACGCACGCACGCACGCACGCACGCACACACACACACACACACACACACATGGACGCGCGCGCGTTCGCGCCCGTCACATACACGCTGTGACGTTGTAAAAATGATGCTAATGTCACAAGGAGATAACTTTATAAAGGAGAAAGCCAGTCACCTAGTGTAGTGTAGTGTAGTGTAGTGTAGTGAGGAGTAGTGTATTACTCTTTGTCATAACAAATATCTCTGTGTGATATTCGGGCTGCTCTGCCTATTGAGAGAGTTTTTGTTTTCCTACCAAGGTTTATTTTCCAACAAAATTTTGCTAGGCACAACTTACCTTTTGGCCTCAGTTCTGTTGTTGGCGGCCATCATGTGTGACCTCCTGACCTCCATGGCCCGGATGGCCGCGTGGCCATGGCCAGGCATGTCGATTTCCGGAATCACCTGCACGTACAACAAAGAGCCCCCGATGACTGAAAGTGTGCTCAGTAGTAGTAGTAGTAGCAGTAGCAGTAGTAGTAGTAGTGGGCTGCGAATGCCACGTTCACTCGTATACACGAGTGTGCTTTTTCGTGTATGACCGTTTTCAACCACCACCACCACCCCCGAACCCCCCACCTTCCCTCCCCGATCCCCCACCATGGATGCTGTTGTACTCCGTTTTCGTGGAGGGGGGAAGGAGGTTGCATGCTGGGTGTTTTCTTGTTTCCATAACCCACAGAACGCTGACATCTTCTGCATGCGTACACACACACACACACACACACACACACACACACACACACACACACACATGAAGGTGGGTTCAGGCACTAAGCAGGTCTGCACATCTGTTGACCCCGGGAGGAAAAAAAAAAAAGAAGAAAAAAGAAATCTCCCACCCTTTAGCCCACCAGCAGGCGCCGTGAGCGGGATTCGAACCCGGGGAACAATGCACCACTTACCTGAATGTGTCTCTGAGCGGCGTACAGCAGGATGTCACGGTAGTCATCCACGGTGTAGTAGCCTGACCCCCGGGGGGTGGGGGTGGGTCCGGAGCCCAGGTAAGGGAGGAGACACTGGCTCTCGTCGAGGTCGTGGCACCGCCGTCCTCCCACCTGTGAGGAGCGGGGGATGGAGGGAGCGGGGGATGTGGGGGGTGGGGGATCGCTGATTAAAATAGAATAAGAGTAGAGTACACAGAGAGCGAGAGAACGTAGGTGAGTAGGAGCGAGTGTTTGTTTGTGTGTGTGTGTGTGCGAGCACGCGTGTGTGTGTGAGCGCACGCGTGAGTGTGTGAGTGCGTGTGTGTGGGGGGGGGGGGGGGCAAGGGGATGTGCACACATAGACACACAACAAAAGAATGCACCATGGTTTTCTGCAAAACACACAGGTACAAAGACACGCAAGAACAGAACAGAATATGTCTTTCTTTTTTGTTTCTGCAGGGAACCGGCATTATCATACCTCCATGAGTTCCTTGAGGACCGGAATCTGTATTCTCAAGCCATCATCATCCATGAGGTGGATAAACACAGGTACACAGACACACAAGAATATAACAGAATATATAATTATTTCTATTTTGCTTCTGCAGGGAACGAGCATTATTATACCTTTCAAGGTTTCTCGAGGCCCAGAATCTGTATTCTCCAGCCCTCACCGTCCGTGAGGCAGATGTACACAGGAACACAGCATAATCATACCTCCGTGAGCTCCTCGAGGCCCGGAATCTGTATTCTCCAGCCCTCGTCGTCGGTGAGGTGGAGGTGGAGCTTGTTGAGCTTGTACTGCGCCATGAGGTCCAGCAGCCTCAGCACGTCGGCCACCGGGTGGAAGTTCCGGGCCACGTCCAGCATCACTCCTCGGTACTCGTACCTTGGGGCGTCCACGATGTGGGCCTCGGGAACCTGGCGTGCACAGCTCGTGGGTTTCATCTTTTTTTTTCTTTTTTTTTGTTAGCAGTAGTATTCTAGTAGTAGTAGCGGCAGTAGTAGTGGTGGTGGTGGAGGTGATAAACTTATTATTATTATCATCATCATTATCGTTCTTATTATTATTGTTGTTATTGTTGTTGTTGCTGCTCTTTTCCTTGTTATTATCATCATCATCATAGGCTTTATCTTTATTTCTACTATTTATTTTTTTCATTATCATTATCATTGTTGCTATTATTATATTACTATTATCATCATTTGTATTATCATCATTATCATCAAAGCAGAAATTCGGAGAGCGTAGCTTCCAGTGTAACAGCCTCAAACTGCCCCCCCGGCGGATTTTTACCCTGAGCTCCTTCTGGGTGTGCCTCAAATGATCCCCAGGATCATTTATGGGCGGTCAAGATCAACTCCACCCCCATAAACCTCCTGTCCTAATAGAAGAAATCCACTCTGATAGGTGTACAAATATAAAGGCATTCACTCAAGGCCTGAACGAGTGCACTGGGTTACGCTGCTGGCCAGGCTTCTGTCCAGCAGATGAGGTGTGGCGCAAATGGATCTGTCCGAACACACTGACGCCTCCTTGACAAAATGAAACTGAAACTGAAAAGGGAAACAACTCTCACTTTGCCATCCTCATCCTTCAGGTTCAGCAGAGTCATGGCGCCGTAGAAGGCCCCGCGGGGGTCACTGGCCGTGATCTCTATCATGTCCTCCCCAGGGTCCACCTTCAGGGAGTAGGCCTCAGGGCCTCCCAAGTCCTGGCCTCCTTCTGACGTCACCGTGACGGCGGCCTCCCTGAAGACGATAGCGTGGCTCTTCGGCTGTCTTGTTACCACGTTGATTCCCAAACGTTCTGCAAGCAAGCAGCGACAGACAGGTTGGAGTGTATTTTGACTTTTTTCTGTGCGAACGTTTTCCATTCTATACATATGATCATTGTTGTTTCTTGTGTGTGTTGTTGTTGGTGGTGGTGATAGTGATGGTGGTGGTTGTGGTGGTAGTGTCCTGGTTGTGGTTGTTGTTGTGGTGGTGGTGATCGTCGATTTCGCCACCGTCTTTGTCATCGTGGTTCTCTCTGTGTGTGACAATACTTTGTGTGTGTGTGTTGTTGTTGCTGTTGTTGTTGTGGTGGTGGTGATGGCGGTGGTTTGTGGTGGTGGTGATGGTGGGGTCGATAATGATGTGGTTTGTGGTTGTAGTGGTGGTGGTGATGGTGGGGTCGATAATGATGTGGTTTGTGGTTGTAGTGGTGGTGGTGATGGTGGGGTCGATAATGATGTGGTTTGTGGTTGTAGTGGTGGTGGGGGTGGAGGTGGTTCGTGGGGAGCTGTGGTTTTGGTAGCAGAGGTATTTTCATGTTGTTTTGGGTTTTTTTCTTTTTGGTGGTGTTAGAAGTAGTCTGTAGTGGTGGTAATGGTGATGGTGGTGGCGATGGGGGTTGTTGGAGGGTAGGTATGGGGGGTGAGGGTTCACCTCCCAGCATGACGGCCTGGCTGCGGAAGGCAGGCGGGGAGAAGATGACCCAGTCCTTGGTGAGGAGGTTCAGGTGGCGGTCCTCTCTGACCGACATGTCCACAGGGCTGGGCAGCACGTGCTTCCCGACACGGCCCAGGTCCTCCACCTCGTTCACCCGGTACCTGCCCCCAGTCATCAGTTCCATCATCGTCACCACCAACCAGCCAACACACCAGGCAAACAACCCACCAACCTACCAACTTACCAACCCACCAACCAACCCACCAACCTATAAAACTACCCACCAACCTATCAACCAACCTACAATCCACCAACCACCCAACCAACCCACCAACCACCATACCAACCAGCCTACCAACCTACTAATCCACCAGCCAGCCAACTCAATAACCCACCCACCTACCAACCCACCAACCAAATAACCAACCAGCCCACCAACCCACCCACACAGACACACGCACAACTTACCTAGCAGCAGCAGTGTACGGATCGTAGCGATCATGACCCTCTGCGTCCTCCGTCTTATAATCGTAGCGTTTCCACTGGTTCACCCTCGCAAAGTCCTCGACCCAATCCAGCTTTTCACCAGCCGTGTTGACTACGGTCCGGGGTTCCAGTCCAGGTTTTGCCAAGTACCAGTTGGGCAAGACGTCAGTGCGCGCCACGGAATAGTTCTCCGACAAGAAGCGGATAATTTTGGTGCCGCCGCTGGGGATGGGTTCGAATCCTGCGTCCAGTTCCATGCTGAAGAGGCCACCCTGGATTTTTTCGGGGTGTGTGAAAAAGTGTGTTGGTGGTGATTAGTTAGTTAATTGATTAGTTAGTTTGTGGCTGTCTACCTGGGTAGAGCCGACTGACAGCAGAGCTGCCTTTAGGAGCTCATAACTCGTTTCCTGTGTCGTTCAGTCACACACGCATGCACCTACGCACTTACGTGCGCGCGCGCACAACACACACACACACACACACACACACACCACACACACACACATGTATACTTTCGTGGATTTTACTCCAGTAACAACTCTCTTGTTAGAGAAAGTTCTTTTACGTGCGCAGTGTGCACGCTACACACGGGGCCTCGATTTATATCATCTCATCCGAGTGACTAGCGTCCAGACCACAACTCAAGGTCTAGTGGAGGGGAAGAAAATACTGGTGAGTGTGGGATTCGAACCTGTGCGCACACATTCTCTCGTTTCATGGGCAGACGTCTTACCACTGGGCCACTACTCCAGCTAAAGTAAAACAACAAATCAACCTAAGCCACCATGCCCGCTACAGTTCGGACAAATCCATATACGCTACACCACATATGCTGGACAGATGCCTGACCTACAGCATGACCCAACGCACCTGGTCAGGCCCTGAGTGCATGTGTACCTACCATATGGCCCAACGCACCTGGTCAGGCCCTGAGTGCATGTGTACCTACCATATGACCAAACGCACCTGGTCAGGCCCTAAGTGCATGTGTACCTATCATATGGCCCAACGCACCTGGTCAGGCCCTGAGTGCATGTGTACCTATCATATGACCCAACGCACCTGGTCACGCCCTGAGTGCATGTGTACCTATCATATGACCCAACGCACCTGGTCAGGCCCTGAGTGCATGTGTACCTATCACAATGGATTTCTTCTGCAAAACTTTGCCAGAGATCAACACTTGCTGTGGATTCTTTTTCAGTGCACCAAGTGCGTGCTGCACACGGGAACTCGGTTTATCGTCTCACCTGAATGAATAGACGCTCAGATTGATTTTCACATCAAACTTGGGACAAAAGGGCGACACCGGGATTCGAACCCAGACCCTCACGGACACTGTATTGAGCGTCTTAAAACCCCTTCACTACCAGGGAAAAACAGGAAATGTTATTTCAGTTCATCAATCAACATCCAGAACAACCAGCCAAAAACAGAAAATGGTCTGGAAATGTACTGCCTTTGATCAACGCGCGAAGTTTGAAACTTCCAGAGTCATTTTCCTTCTTTTGACGTTGTCATCAGTGACGTCACTATGGACGTAAGTACTACGTTCTAAGGCAGTCAATGGGGTTTGAACCATCCTACCCATCTTCCTATCGGAAACCCACCTGTATGTGTCTGAACCTGACCCCCTGGTCGGGTAGCACCACACCCTCTGGGTACGGGTAGTGGTCAGGCTCCAGGAGGTTGGGCTGCGTGAAGTAGAGCACCCAGCCCTGGGCGGGTATGGGTTGGCCACCCGTGTTCTTCAGGGTGATCTGGGCGCGGAAGGTCTTCAGGGAGTCCCTGAGGTTGTCCACCACCTCGTAGCGGATCTCCATGTATCTGGCCATGTAATCCAGTGTCTCCTGGGTTGCACCTGGTTAAATTAAAAGTTTTGTTTTTTTTATAGTTAAATGTCCCATAGCCCTGTACGACCATCGGGGCAGTCAAATCATATCCACTGTGTCCAGGGCTCTGCCTAGGAAGGTGGGGCCCAATCAATCCTCTCCTTCCACCTGTGGAGGGGTGTGGGGGGGGGGATCCAGCAGGTTGGGGAAAAGGCTACTTGACAGGGTTGAACTCTCAACATTTCTCCTGGCGTCAACCAGGCTGAGAGATGCAGACACCTGCAGTGTTGGTCAGGAAATTCGAGCATTACTCCTGGAGATGCATCCATCAAGTGGGTGATCCTTCCGCTGTGTGGTCCCAGTCTTCCCATCTGAGCCCATGGCACACTTTAAAGACTCTAGTTTGGAGCTGGGCGAGGATCAGAAAAGAAAAAAAAAATCTCTTATAGGGCTCATACCAAGATCAATCATAAGATTTATTGAAATTTACGTTGCTTCTCATTCAGTTTGAAACGGGCGTCTATGTAGGTCACACGCACATTTCTACAAATAATCATTGTCACACGCACGCACACACACACACACACACACACACACACACACAGCATTGTCTCACGTTCGAGACACAGAGCTGGACAGTTAAAGGGAGGCAAATCTTTGTGTCAACATTTCACCAATGCGTCGGTCGGAAGAGGATGACTGAATGTTGTCTTCGCTGGGAGGGGACGGAAAATGGGGAGGGGATGCGGAAGGGAGTTTGGGGAGGGCGGAGAAGCAGAGAGAGGGGGGTTGGGAGGGTGGGGGCCAGGGGGGAGGGGGGAAGCACCGGAAGTGGGACAAAGCCTTCTGCACGCGTTTGTTTGTGTAGGTTGGGGCCTCGGAACGATTTGTATTTTCGCATTTTTACTCTGTCTGTCTCTCTTTCTATCTGGATGAAATTTTTGGTCATTCATCCTTGACAAAGTTGTATGGACCTTTTCTTGTGTGTGTGTGTGTGTGTGTGTGCGCGCGCGCGCGCGCGCGCGTGCATGTGTGTGTTTCAAACACTATTGAAAAGATAATGAGAAGAATAACATCAAGAACAAGAAAAAACAGAAGAAGAAGAAGAACAGTAATAACGTTGGAGGGAGAACAACAACAACAGCAGCAGCACCCTTACTCTTCTCTCCAACCTTCTTACTTTGAGCAGAAGTCAGGATATTCGCGGCAGACAGAAGAATCCACAGCTTAAGGACCTGATCCATCCTGACGTGCGTCCGTCACGTCAGTCCGTCTGTGCGACGCGGCGATGCCGACCGAACAATGGTGCGCGGTGTGCTTAACCCTGTGTACAGAACAGAACAGATTATGTTGAGTCAGTCTCTTTCAAACGTGAAGATTAAGCATGACATGGGCTCGGAAAATAAAAACTAAAAAAAACATTATGGTCGCCAGAGCGATATTCCAAAAAGAAAAAAAAAACTGAGCAAAGACATTCGAGGCAAAAAATAAACATTGAGGATGTAAATTATGAGATCAACCACACACAACCTGTATCAGTTTTTGCAACTTCGAGTCTATCTATCGCCTAAACATGAAACTGAAAAATAGGTCTACATATCTATAAATAACATATCAAACAATATACTACGTCTTCTTTTAAGCAAAAGCGTGTTTTCAAATCTCCTTTAGACATAAAACTTAATGAAAATGTGAATGGAAGTCAGTAAATCATATATGAAACATTGTAAGACTACGTGCAAAAGTATTTGACGTAATACTGGATGCCAGATAATAAAAGTCATATATGAAGTAATTCATCTTCTCCTTCGTCTTCCTGTCATGTGTAATAATGCTTTCAGTTCAGTGAGCCACAAATCTTAAGTCTCGTTTGTTCAGTCCTAACATCATGAGTTCAATAATTATGTGAAGCTATACCAGTGTCGCATATTTCTTGATTAGAATCGTTACAATGACGTTTATACATTCAGCCTCTTGTGTCATCGTTTGCTTTTCTTTGTGTGTTCATTATGAAGCAAAATTAACTGTGCTCAGTCGATTCTTATATGTTCTCATATTATGTCAGTTCATTATGTTTTTGACGATTAAACCACAAAAAAGAAACGTTGACAGGGACACAGAAAGAGACGCACTCGACACTTAACATGTTCGTTGTGTGCATAGCATATACATGGCTCCTGCTACGTATCTAGCGCACACACATACACACATGCACGTCCGTAAGATATACTTAAACAGCTAACACCCTTTCTTCTTTTATATTTTCAAGTCGGATTATTGCTGTTATCAATAATTTCTTCTTCTTCTGATGTTGATGGTTATTTATATCTTTTTTTCTTTCCCTCCTCCTCATCCTTTCCCTGTTTCTTCAAATAAAAGACGTATTCTACTCAGGGTTTTTCTCCCCAGCAGGCAGAGTATCATTCCTTAACAGCAACAATAACAAAAGAAAAAGTTCTAAATCACATCATCAACTGACCTCTCCAAACCAAAAGGTGTTGGACGGCAGCGATGACGGTAGCAGCAGCACTGAACAACAACAACAACAACACCAATAGCAATAACTTCAGACAATGACAACAGAATTATATATTCGTAAAATATCACCTCAGGGAATGCGCCAGAAATATCGTCGAGATCACCACAGGCACATTCAGTCCAGTGAGATCAACGAATGCAGATGGCCCCAGCACTCCACACGTACACACACGCACCACAACGGCTTCGTGCAGTCAGTCAACTGATGCTGGGGCTGCTGATGCTGAATGGCTCGAGGACGCAAGGCGAGACGGTCTGTCGCAGCTGGTAGTTTGGCTTTTTTTTGTCGTCGGGCATAATTCTGTCGCCGGCGACAATATTTACCGATGTCCACCGACGGTACATATTGTCGCCGTTACATATTGGTGTGAACAGTATTTTACATGAAGAAACTATGACTACACAAGAGCAATAAATTTGACAAGACAACGAGAAAGTCTGAAATACACACCTGATATGTGACGCCGGATGTCTCTGTTGAAAGAAATACATACATTGTATCATGCAATCCCAAGCAACAACAACAAAAGTACCAGCAATGCGGCTGACCAATAGAAAGTGAACAGGGACCACTGGCGTGGCGGAGAGGAGACTGAAAATGGGTCCTCTGTGCCGCGAAAAAGAAATTGGACAGTGTGTGTGTGTGTGTGTGTGTCAAATTCACACATACGAACTCAAAGAAAATTGTAGCAGGACATAATATATTGGCGCCGGCACCTTATTATTGTGGCAGGTGCAACTGATTTTTTTTTTATAAAGTGATACCCCCTACACATACATTGTCACTGACGATATGGCATCACACACACACACACACACACACACACACACACACAAATCAACTGCACCTGACGCAAAGTGTGCCATGAGCGTGAAACAACAGAGCTTCTTTCTTTTTTTTTTCTTTCTTCTTTTTCATTCATGATTCATATTACCAATATGTAGTACTGTCTTGGTGTTTTGTTTTGTTTCTTCTCCTATGTTTTCCTGTGCCGTCGAACGCCATTATGAACAATCGTATGTCAGTGTATTGTTTTATAGGATGCACTTACAACACATTTACATTATAACATGAGGATTTTGCGCCAGTGAAGTACTATTCTTCTCAAGCTACAGATACTTTTACTTTTTGATAGATAAGCTATATCCATGTCATAGTTCATCAATCGGAAAACCCTTATCCGAAATGTATGATAATCCGAAATGATCAGCTGGAGTCTAAGCAACAAGAACAATCCGAAATGATCATGTCAGCAATACAATCATAAAAGCTGTAAATACATGAACAAAAATCTATCACATAGCTCACTTTACAATTTGCGTTGCCGGAATTCATTCTAATCCATGGAATAAAAATAAATCTTAATAGATCAGGGTGAGATTTTCAGATGCTAGTGCAACATGGAACAGTGGCGATAGAGGTATATAATTTCTGAAAAGGTTTTGGCCATTACCTTACTAAATTGTTGACCAGCTTTTATTTTGTCACAGTCTTTTATTTCAGGGGATTGAATGGCTCACTTTGATTTTCTGATTTTCCAGGCAAACATGAGGAAAAAGGGCGAGACCGGGATTCGAACCCAGACCCTCGCGGTCACTGTGACTGGCAGGTAATCGTTTTAACCACTCTGTCACCTCTCTTGTCAGATAGAGAGAGAAGGAGAGACAGACAGAGTTGAATTGAACTGAATAAATATTATTTTCTGAAAGTAATTGAGTAAGCAAGACAATGTTTCGTTGTTGTTTTTTCATTCAGCCCTCGAAGGGGGAACACTGAGTAAACTAAAATAAAGCGGGGGACTCATTATATCAATACAGCATGCGCGTGTAGTAATCCTGGTCAGTGACTCGCTGAGAATGGTAATCTGGCATTCATTACACTCCACAGCTAGAGAAAGACAGAGATGGAGAAAGAGCGAGAAGGACGAAGGGGGAGACTGAGCAGAAAGACGGACAGACAAAAACAGAGAGCAGACAGAAGTATAAGAGACAAACACAGGGGAAGGAGAGGGGGAGATGTTTGCCTTTCGGGTGAGGTGGCCAAAGGGCGACTACTGGTGTCAACATGACGACTGGCCTCCCTTTGGCAAAGATACGGTTCGGGAACAGATGGGGAAGGGAAGGGAGAGGAGTGAGGGGAAGGGGTCTGTGGGGGAAGGGGCATCCCTGTAATGCACACAATGTGTGTGTGTGTGCGCGCGCGCGCGTGCGAGGGGAAAGAGAAAGCGAGTTAGTGTGGGTGCAGTGTGCGCGCGCGCGTGTGTATGTGTGTGTATATGTGTGTATATATATACAGTGTGTGTGTGTGTGTGAAAGAGAGAGAGAGGTGAGAGAAAGATAAAACGAATATACTTCCGTTGTGCGTTAAGTGTGTGAGTATGAGTGTGTGGGAGTGACGGATTCGTGTGTGTGAGGGAGAGAACACAGAGAGAGGGCAGACAGACACGCAGGCAAGGTCACCAAGTGGCAAACCACCGATCAAATCATAAATGTACACACCGTACACAGGCATGCCTACTTTCAACAAATCAGTCCCTTTGTGTGTGTGATCCAACCTTCGACACCATTGATGTTCAACAGATGGTCTACTCGGTCATGTCAAAGTGCTGCGCGTGTAATCCACTGAAAAATGCTTTTACAAACCCGACCTCACTCACAGCAACAGCTTGTTTTGATGTTATCACCGGGTCAGAGTGCTCTTAATGGCCACTGTTAGAGCATCCGTATCAATCAATAAATCAGTCGTCACGTTAAAATTCAAGTGTAGCATGTGAGCACAGTGTAAGCTGGTGCTCTTTTGCCTTTGTTTGCACTGTAATCATGTGTACCGTGAACGTTCATTCAAACCAGAAGGGAAAAAAAACAATACATCAGTGCCAGTGTTGTATACCTACCTGGGCAGTCGCAGACTTGGTATGGTGTTGGACTTGTGATCCAGTGTTCACCAGTGACCAGGGTTCGAGGCCTCCGTTTTGGAATGGTGTGTGTGTCCTTGGGAAAGGCACTTTACTCCGAATTCCCTCACACAACCCAGGTGTGAAGTGGAACCTGACTTTCAGATTTTTATTTCAATCCTTTGCCTCCATTTTTTCTTCAGAAGATGCGTAGCGTATATGGATCTGTCCGCACGCTCCGACACCTTGAAACTGAAACTGAAACTGAACTGAACCGGTAGTGGAAGATTCCAAAACGACGGACGGAGAGGACAGAGCCCAGACTGACTTCTATGCCAAGCTCTGTTCTCAATGGATATGAATTTACTGCCCGGATGACTATTCAAACTTTAATTTATAACCTTTTTACCTGCTGAAATCGCACTTGTCAATAGGGTATATAACCCAGAACAACATTCGCCTATCTTGAAGCAGATGAATTCTGCACACGCCCCAACACCCCTGCCTCAACAAAATGACACATTACAGAAACAGCTTCATCGTTGTAGAAGAAAAAAGATTGGACATTGCCATAAAATTTGTAATGAACAGGAGCATACCACCATCTCCACCGCCACAACCACCACCACCATTGTGATTGTTCGTATCAGAAATTTGTAGTCTTGTCTTTGTGTATAATTATATATATTTTTTCATGTGCTGTTCTATTATGCATTATTGTATGCATTTTCATTTGAGGGGCGCTTAGAGCCCAATATATGCCATTTAAGTACTATACATTATTATCATCATTGCTATCATTATTATTGTCATTATCATCGTTCAGCCAATTTCCAGCCTGTGCATTTGGCCAGTGTGAGGACTTTTTTCTTGTATGTTGAACCTTTCCGCGATTACAGATACAACATGGGGGAAATGGATTCAGTGATCTCGGGGTTCATAAAGCTGGCATGGATGACAGGCGTAATTACGACTGTCAAGAGCTGCTCTTTTGATCTCACAACTGTGTGAACGTTTTGGGTAGCCGGTATGCTTTGCTTTGGTTTGGGGTTTCCTTGTTGGTGCTTTTTTTGTTCTCCCTTTTTTCCTTCTTCTTCTTCGTTTGTTCGGATTATGTGTGTGCACGTGCGTGTCAGTGCATGGCATGCAATCTAGCAAGTTTGTTTGTGATGTGTTTGTGTGTGTGTGTGTGTGTGTGTGTGTGTGTGTGTAGCATGTGTGTTTGTGATGTGTGTATGTGTTTGTGATGTGTGTATGTGTATGCGTGTTTGTGAGTGTGTGTGTTTAAGTGTGTGTGTTTAAGTGTGTGTGTGTGTGTGTGACATGTAGTGTGTTTGTGATGTGTGTGTGAATCTGTCTGTCTGTATCTATCTATCTGTATGTGTGGCGAATTTGTCTCTCTGCATACATGCAAGTATGCATGTGCTGGATGCTTTTATGCACACGTGTATTCATTACATCTAACAAATCATTGACATCTTTCCAAACAGATGCACCGGAAGCCATGCATACACCCAACCCATAAACCACTCAGTCACACACACAATGTGCACCATCTCTAGTTCGACATTCTTATATTATAATTAACATTTTTACCCGTCTGCAGTACAAAACATACGTGGGAAAGTCCAAAACGGGTGAAAATGTTAATTATATATATAAGTTTGTCGACTATAGTAGACGATTTTAAAACGAACTTGTCGAGATTAGAAAGGTGTCTAAAAAGGGATGCTTTTTGGGGCATTCCATGCACCTAGCAAGGGGCTTGGAAAGAATGGGGGATACGCAAAGTGAAAGACAAAATCGGACCCACGGGTAATTTCGAAGTTACCCGTCTGTGGTACAAAACATACATGAAAACGATTAAGACGAGAGTGTGTATATATACACAGTTTGGGTCAGTACTCGTAATGAAACTTGTCTTGATTCTAAACGCCGGTATGTCCGAGTTCGTGGGGCATTCCATGCATCAAGCAATGGGCTTGAAATAGAAAAATTCGTAAAGAAATCGGGAAGCTTGTCGCTGTCATATCTCCAGGAGCGGACATGCGCGAACGGGATGTATAATGCCGGGCAGTTCGATCGAAAGCCGCGGTCAGTGTTCGCGATCGCCAGGTTATTTAAAGTGAAGACGGAATGAACTGTACCATGCTTCGCGAGAGGATGAAAACAGAGTGGGGGACGATACAACATGTTCTGATCCTAACATGAACATGACAGAAAATAATAAAACAGCTTACATGAAACACTCACGTGTGTGCGACGGAAAAAGAGGATGACGGCAGTCTCCTGTGCCGTGGTGGGTCCGTTCTTTTCGGCCTGTTTCGTTGTACGTCCTTGCTGTATCGGTTCCGACAGCACTGACCGGGTACACGTGGAAATCACACACCATTCCCTGTATTGCAGTGCTCAAATGCGTTGCACAGAGGACTTCACATTAAAGATGAGCGGGACTGGTGGGACCTTCCTTAACAACGTGCTGTGCAGAAAAGTCACATACCGAAATAGGAAAGTGCATTTTAACGGCCGAGTCAGTGTCCGTGCTGAACTTAACCGTTTCAATTGGACAGCTGGACGTCCCTTTCTCGTTAGTGATGCTTGTGCCGGCTGTGAATGTTCAAGTCAGCGATTTCACGTACGTGTGTGTGTGTGTGTGTGTGTGTGTGTGTGTGTATTGAGAACTTCATTCCGTGATTGCCCGTGGCGTGTGTTAGACAGCTTGTTTCCTCGACAGCACGCGTCACATACGTGTGTGCTGTGTCCTGTGTTGCATGTCAGTGTGCTCCTGGCCTTCCGTACGCACACAGTTCATGTTACGTTCTGAACCCATCAGTTGTCTAGTCCTCCACTCTTGTTTTCATCCTCCCGCTGAAGCACGGCGCAGTTCATTCCGTCTTCACTTCAAGTACAAGATTGTCAGTGCACAATGACCTCTTTCCTACGTCCCCTTCGTGCACATCCACTTCGGCAGACAGGACAGGTCGTGCACGTACAATCACAACATTCCTTCAACATGTGTCTGGCAGTGTACAGTGACAGGTTCATTCCGTGTTTGCCAGTGTGTCCGTACAGTTGCCGGGGGCTCAGGCTGACTTCATTCCGTGACTTATGATGATGTGCGAGCCAGTGTACACTCACAAGTTCATTCCGTGATAATGTGTGTAGGGTTGACAACTTCATTCCGGGATTGTGTGTGTAGGCACTGACAACTGATTTCATTTCGTGGTTTGGTGCCGACGGTGTACACTGACCAGTGACAATTTCATTCCGTCAGTGTGTGTGGGGCTCTGCGCAAAACATGTGGATTCATGTACTACATCGGAAAGTACAATCGCAAACCCTTGTGTCGTCGTGCACTGTCGTTTTCAGCCTCGCGCGAAGGACTCCACACTTCATTCCGTTTACAGTTTCGAAGTGCACAACTCAATACCCCCGCCAAAGCAGCACTCCATTTTTAGACACCTTTCTAATGTGGACAAATTCCTTTTAAAATCCTCTTCTATAGTCGACAAACTTATATAATATATAATATTATATATACTTAACATTTTCACCCGTTTTGGAGTTTTTCACGTATGTTTTGTACTGCCGACGGGTGAAAATGTTAATTATAATATAAGAATGTCGAACCAGAGATGGTGGACACGTTCGTCAGAAACAGGTATACCCATTTGGGTAGATTTTATTTCTGACTTCAACATCGAAGAGTGGACGGGTAAAAATGTTAATATAGGTCCTTTAATATATGTGAAAATACGTAACCCACCTGAGGGACAACAGCTTGTGTCCATTTATAAAATAATTATACAGTAGTGCCATTGTAAGCCCCGCTGAAGTCTCGATGTCCCTCGGATAAATAGCCCTCTCCTTTAACTCCATTCAAACACTATCGTGAATTTTAGCGAACATTTTGTGTTGCAGCTGTTTGAACAGCTCCTCGTCCTGCCGAAGTCACTCCGAGGACCATGCCCCGCCAAACTCCAACCTGAGTTGCCCTGACTGTGCCACCGCATCAGTTGGACAAGTTGGCTGTGTTTTAGGGGAGAGGGCTCAGGGAACATGACTTTGTAGGGGCATAGTTTGTTCTGGTCGTTTCTTGTTTTGTTTTTTTCCATAAACTCATTAGTCATCCATCACCCTTATCACCCTTTTGCCTTTGGGAAGTTTTTTTTTTTTCCTCCCCGGGTAGTGGTATAGATTGGGGTAGTTGGGTGGGTGTAGCACTCTTTTCTATCTGTAGGCTAGCTAGCATACATTATTTTGTCCCGTTCTCTTTCTGCCTCTTCTTTCTGACATCGTGTGAATGCGTGAATAAAAGATGTAAAAATATATTTCATTTTTAGTGGTCTGCTGTTTGTGTGCGAGGGTGGTCGACTTGAGCGAATCCTGGGTAAAAAAAAAATATATATATATACGAAATATACCTTAGACGCGACAATGCACGTACACAAAAACACACAATACTATCAAATACATACAATACATACATAAAAGAAATCCACGGATGGAGAAACGAGCATCAGCAACAGACTCATTTATCGCTCAATGTTTGCCTCTTGTAAGCGCACCTCAATGCAAATCAGCGTTGAAATTAAGTCATGCACATACCACTACTACTACTAATAATAATATGAATTATATAGTGCCTATTCTCTAAACAGGACTCTCGGCACATTACAAAAACGGAACACACACACACACACTCACACACAGAGTACACACACGCACCGCATACACACACATACACACACGCTCACGCTCTCACACACACACAAAACACACATATGCACACACACACACAACACACACACACAAAAGAAAAAAAAACACACACACACACATACAATCTGAATCATCTGATTTCCAATATCTACTGTCTGCTGCTCATTTTTATATTCAGGTTCATTTGACAAATGCAACCCAGCCCAAAACGCACATAACTCACTCACTCTCTCTGAAAACAACTTCGGGTTGCTTGATGCAATATTCTGTTAAACTCCCCTTCGTATAATTATGAGGGCTTGGCCTGTTATAAATAAACTACTTATTTATTCATTCATTCATTTATTCATCCATTCTCTCTCCTCCTTTTTTCCCTCTCTCTGTTAAAATTGAAGGATGCTTAATGCAATATTCTGTAAAACTCTCCTTTATATACAGGGGCTTGGCCTGTTATAAATAAACTACTTCATTCATTCATTCTCTCTCTCCTCTTTCTTTCCCTCTCTCTGATGAAACTGAGGGATGCTTAATGCAATATTCTGTGAAACTCTCCTATATATACAAGAGCTTGGCTGGTTATAAATAAACTACTTACTTGTTCGTTCATTCATTCATTCATTCATTCTCTCTCCTCTTTCTGTTCCTCTCTCCAAGGAAACTGAAGGGTGCTTAATAAAATATTCTGTGAAACTCTCGTTTATATACAGGGGCTTGGCCTGTTATAGACTACTTACCCGTTCGTATGTTCATTCATTCCTACATTTTCTCTCTCTCTATCCCTCTCTCTGAGGAAACTGAGGGATGCTTGATGAAATATTTTTTAGACCCCCCTTCATGTAAGGATTCGTTCATTCTCTCTCTGCCACCCACCCTCATTTGTTCATTCTTTCTTTTTTTAAATCATTCACTTGTTCATTCTCTCTCTCTCTCTCTCTCTCTCTCTCTCTCTCTCCATCAGAGAAATACAAGAAGATCACATTTATTCATTCATCCATTCTTCTTCTTTGTTCATGGGTTGCAACTCCCACGTTCACTCGCATACACGAGCAGGCCTTTACTTGTATGAGCGTTTTTAGCCCCGCCATGCAGGCTGCCATTCTCCGTTTTCAAGGGTAATTCAGTCTCTCTCTCTCTCTCTCTCTCTCTCTCTCTCTCCCTCAGAGAAATACAACAGGATCACAAGGTGAAGCCAGCCAGGCACAGTCATATTGTTCCAGTTCATAGGCAATACAAATGAATGCATGCAAAATACTCTTCCCCCATTCCCCATACCGTTCTGTCCTCCAGTCATAGTCACACACACACACAAACGAAGTACAGACACATACACACACACACACACACAACACACACACACACACAAAGTACAGACACAGGCATGCACACACACACACACACACACACACACACACACACGTACACACACTCACATTACATGTCTGCCCTTCTCCGTCTTTCTGTCTTCTTTCTTTTACCTTTCGCTCCCTTCAGAGGTGCTGTGGCGTCATCGGTTTCGAGTTGAACTTCTCACCCAGTGTTCACCAGTGACCAGGGTTCGAGGCCCCGTTTCGGCAAAGGCGCTTAGCTCTGACTTTTCTCACTGCACCCTGGTGTGAATGGGTGTCTGACTTGGGCTGGGGAAGGTTAACTCACTCAGTATGACCAGTCCTCTCTTCTGCTCTACACAGACCCCTCGGATGTCCAGTGGGTGTCTGAATGACCCAACCTTTAGCTTCCGTCGTCAGAACTGTGGTATTCTTTGTCAACATTCACCTCTTCAGTATAAGAGCGTTCCGCTTGCAATATTCTGATGATGGTAATTGGGATGAAACGCTGTTAACGTTGTCTCTTTCGCGGTTCGTATGGAGAGAGTTTATACAGCAGAAGGAGAGGACTGGGCCCTGCCTTCCTGTGCCGAGCCCTTGACACAGTGGATAGGAATCTGCTGACATGGTGGCTGCGAAAGGCTGTCCCTTTACATTCATCATCATTTGCATCGTCTCCACGGAAACTAGATGTGTTTTTGTTTTTTTTCCAGCATCTCTGATAGTCTTACCGTAGTGGTGGGTGTGTAATATTTAATAATGATAAAATAAAATTTTCAAAAAACAGAAAATAATAATGAAATAAATAAATGTTGTTGAGGATGGCTAGATGTAGGGATAAAGAGCTGGTTTGTTTTATTTTCAGTCCCCAAATCGACAGTCCACAAGCAACTATTGATCTAAAGTCAGCAGGAGACCACATATCAGAGGAGACCCTGCACTGCTGCTGAGTCACTTTGATGGTTATTCCTAGTGACTGCTCTGATTCAAAAGACACCACCTGCTAAGCCCCCTACTGACATCAATAACTGTTTTGTCACAGAGCATGACTGAGGTGAATGTCCCTCCAGAGTGGAGACCGCCACCACATCCCTCCAATGATAGCCCACAGTGAATCCACATACACCAAAGACCTTGGCAGGAGTGACCCAAAGCACGGAAGTGGAGGGGGGTCTAAAACTGAGGTCACCAAGTGAGCAGGACTTGAAAAGACCGCAGAACTTGAGACTTTTTATGTGGGTTTTTTTTTATGATGAAAGGAGGAGGAGGGTGCTATGTGGGTTCATGATGAAGAGGATGATGATAGAATAAATGTTGTTGAGGATAATGACAGAATAAATGTTGTTGATAACAGGTGGCTGTAGGGACAGGGAGGACAGGGGCAGATCACTTGGTGCTGTAGTAGTCATTGAAGTTCAGACGCAGTAGCAGTTCATTCAGGTGAGGCTGGTAGCCCCGCACAGCCAGTTTGTTCACCACTGAAACACAATATTCACCCTCTCTTCACCACTGAAACACAATATTCACCCTCTCTTCACCACTGAAACACAATATTCACCCTCTCTTCACCACTGAAACACAATATTCACCCTCTCTTCACCACTGAAACACAATATTCACCCTCTCTTCACCACTGAAACACAATCATTTGCCCTCTGTTCACCACTGCAACACAATATTTACCCTCTGTTCACCACTGCAACACAATATTTACCCTCTGTTCACCACTGCAACACAATATTTACCCTCTGTTCACCACTGCAACACAATATTCACCCTCTCTTCACCACTGAAACACAATCATTTGCCCTCTGTTCACCACTGCAACACAATATTTACCCTCTGTTCACCACTGCAACACAATATTCACCCTCTGTTCACCACTGCAACACAATATTTACCCTCTGTTCACCACTGCAACACAATATTTACCCTCTGTTCACCACTGCAACACAATATTTACCCTCTGTTCACCACTGAAACCATCATTTACCCTCTGTTCATCACCAAACACAATCATTTACCCTCTGGTCACCATTGTTCACCACCAAAACACAATATTTACCCTCTGTTCACCACTGAAACCATCATTTACCCTCTGTTCATCACCAAAACACAATCATTTACTCGATGTTCACCACCCTTTGGTCAATACTGAAACACAATCATTTACCCTCTGGTCACCATTGTTCAGCACAAAAACACTATCATTTACCCTCTGTTCACCACCCTTTGTTCAACACTGAAACAAAATCATTTATCATGTGTGTGTGCATTTATGCGTGCAAGGCTGTGTGTGTGTGTGTGTGTGTGTGTGTGTGTGTGGCAAGCCATACCTTTGAAAAGAAAGACAAAGTATTCCCTGAAGGCCTTGTAGGAGGTGGCCATGGCAGCAAAGTTGGGGTGGGTCACCTCCCTCGTCCCGGGGTCCTCCTCCCAGGTGGCCCCGGAGAGCTGTGCACAGAACTTGAGGATGAGGCAGAAGATGTCCTGGATGATCTTCATGATCGGGGCCGCTTTCTTGTTCAGCAGACATCTGCAGCAGCACAAACACGCCCACACCTGCAGCTCACTGTCAGCTTTCATTCAATAACTCTCTCCATACGAACGGCGAAAGAGACGACATTAACAGCGTTTCACCCCAATTACCATCATCAAAATATTGCAAGCGGAAGGCTCTTATACTGAAGAGGTCAATGTTGACAAAGAATACCACAATTCTGACGACAGAAGCTAAAGGTTGGGTCATTCAGACACCCACTGGACATCCGAGGGGTCTGTGTAGAGGAGAAGAGAGGACTGGCCGTACTGAGTGAGTTAAGCCTTGCACGCGAGCACTGCTCTGGAGTTCAAATGTGTACAACTAAAGCAGTTTCCATGTTCCTTCAGTTTAAGTTTCGCAAGGAAGCGTTACTGAATTCGGAAAAATCCATATACACTACATCACATTTGCTAAGCAAAGGCCTGATCAGCGGCATAACTCAACGTGCTTAGTCAGGCCTGGAGTGTATGTATATACATCTGTCAAGTTTCTACATATGCATAAACTGTAAGGGAGGGGTGTAAGCCCATGATTTCTCGCAGTCCCACGATTTCTCTCATTTTGAGAGAAATCATGGAATGTGCCCCCATGATTTCTCTCATTTTGATTGAAATTGTGGTCGTTCCCCTCTTACGTTTTCTCTCATTTGCGAGAAATTGTGGGGGAGGGGGGCGCGGGGGGGGGGGGGGGGCGCGGAAGTTCCACTTATTTTAATCAAAAATATTTCCTTTGTCGTCATAGTTGGTTTCGTGTCTTTCCCCGATGCAAATCTAAGAGAAAAATGAAAGAGAGAAAAAGAAAGGAGAAATGGGGGGTGACGACGACGATGATCATGATAGTGAAGACATTAGCAACATATGGTGAAGGTGATGACAGTGCTGGTTTTTGAAAAAATGTGTATGTGTAATATTGAGTGAGCGGGTGAGTGAGTGGGCGAGTTAGTGAGTCAGTGAGAGAGAGAGAGAGAGAGAGAGTGAGTGAGTGAGTGAGTGAGTGAGTGAGTGAGTGAGTGAGTGAGTGAGTGAGTGAGTGAGTGAGTGAGTGAGTGAGTGGTGAGTGAGTGAGTGAGTGAGTGAGTGAGTGAGTGAGTGAGTGAGTGTGTGTGTGTGTGTGTGTGTGTGTGTGTGTGTGTGTGTGTGTGTGTGTGTGTGTGTGTCTGTCTGTCTGTCTGTCTCTTGCGTGGCTGTGTGTGTGTGTATGTGTGTGTGTGTGTGTGTCTGTCTGTCTGTCTGTCCGTCTGTCTGTGTCTGTCTGTCTCTTGAGTGTCTGTCTGTGGCTGTGTGCAGTGTGTGTGTGTGTGTATGTGTCTGTGCATGAATGAGTGTATTCATACGTGCATGTGCATGTGTGTCACCTGAAGAGCGCCTTGTGCAGGTACTGGGCGTGCACCTGTCGCAGGTCGTCGAGGGAGTGCACCTGCTGGTCCAGGGCCTCCTGCAGCTCTCTCCACGTCACCTGGATGATCTGGTTGGCCATGTAGCCCTGCATCACCTTCACAAAGTGCTGCATCTCCTGCCTGACATCAACATCATCATCATCGTCGTTATTATCATTATTATCGTCACCTTAACAAAGTGCTGCATATCCTGCCTGACATCAACATCATCATCATCGTCATTATTATCGTTATTATCGTCACCTTCACAAAGTGCTGCATCTCCTGCCTGACATCAACATCATCATCATCGTCGTTATTATCGTCACCTTCACAAAGTGCTGCATCTCCTGCCTGACAACAACATCATCATTGTCGTCATTATTATCGTCACCTTCAGAAAGTGCTGCATCTCCTTCCTGACAACAACATCATCATCGTCGTCGTTATAATCGTCACCTTCACAAAGTGCTGCATCTCCTGCCTGACATCAACATCATCATCATCGTCGTTATTATCATTATTATCGTCACCTTCACAAAGTGCTGCATATCCTGCCTGACATCAACATCATCATCATCGTCATTATTATCGTTATTATCGTCACCCTTCACAAAGTGCTGCATCTCCTGCCTGACAACAACATCATCATCGTCGTTATAATCGTCACCTTCATAAAGTGCTGCATCTCCTGCCTGACAACAACATCATCATCGTCGTCGTTATAATCGTCACCTTCAGAAAGTGCTGCATCTCCTTCCTGACAACAACATCATCATCGTCGTCGTTACTATCGTCACCTTCACAAAGTGCTGCATCTCCTGCCTGACATCAACATCATCATCATTGTCGTCATTATTATCGTCACCTTCACAAAGTGCTGCATCTCCTGCCTGACATCAACATCATCATCATCGTCATTATTATCGTTATTATCGTCACCTTCACAAAGTGCTCCATCTCCTGCCTGACATCAACATCATCATCATCGTCGTTATAATCGTCACCTTCATAAAGTGCTGCATCTCCTTCCTGACAACAACATCATCATCGTCGTCGTTATAATCGTCACCTTCACAAAGTGCTGCATCTCCTTCCTGACAACAACATCATCATCGTCGTCGTTATAATCGTCACCTTCACAAAGTGCTGCATCTCCTTCCTGACAACAACATCATCATCGTCGTCGTTATAATCGTCACCTTCACAAAGTGCTGCATCTCCTGCCTGACATCAACATCATCATCATCGTCGTTATTATCGTCACTTTCACAAAGTGCTGCATCTCCTGCCTGACATCAATATCATCATCATTGTCGTTATTATCGTCACCTTCACAAAGTGCTGCATCTCCTGCCTGACAACATCATCATCATCATCGTCGTTATTATCGTCACCTTCAGAAAGTGCTGCATCTCCTGCCTGACAACAACATCATCATTGTCGTCATTATTATCGTCACCTTCACAAAGTGCTGCATCACCTGCCTGACAACAACATCATCATCATCGTCGTTGTTATTATCGTCACCTTCACAAAGTGCTGCATCACCTGCCTGACAGCAACATCGTCATCATCGTTGTTATTATCGTAATTATTGTCACCTTCACAACATGCTGCATCTCCAGCCTGACAACAATGTCATCGTCGTTATAGTTATCATCATCGTCATCATCATCGTCATCGTCATCATTGCCACCTTCACAAAGTTCTGCATCTCCTGCCTGATAACAACACCATCGTCGAACATGCACACACACACACACGCACACACACACACACACAAACACACACACACACACACACACACCCACCCCCCACAACAGTACCTACCTGTGAAGCTGCAGTTGCCTGAACTGACCGGAGTCTTTGGCTTTCTTCACAATGGCTGAAACAAAACAGAAACAACCTGGCTCAATAATCATCTTTTCCACAAAAAGGAACATTTTTTTTCGTTTCCTAAAATTACTCAATCTTACTTGCCGTGACCCACTGGTGCAGACTCCGGCAGGGGTCTGACTGCTGTCCTGTGAAAACTACTGCTCCATTCATGCGGAGAAAATGAAAATTGACACAGTTAGTGACCTCCCTTAGTATATTACCTCCCTTCTGCGTGACAATGTAGCGCACTCTTTTCCTGCAGTTATATTCCATTCCCGATATCTGTGCTTCCAAGCAACTTTTTTCTTCTTTTTTTCACATGTCCTCTCTTTCTCCCACTTCACTGATTCCCTATTGCTGCATGTTGTAATGTCTTCCAACTGGACACAGGATTGTCTCGCTCTTCTGGGCGATAGAACCAAAGTTAAACCCAGATCGCACTCAATCAGCAGACACGCAGGCCCCGTTAACTCAAAATAAAAAAGGGGGAACTTCATTTTCTTCTTCTTCATGGACTGCCACTCCCACATTCACTCACATACATGAAAGGAAATTTTCTATCTAAAATTACGTTTAAATAACATACTTACCGTGACCCAACTAGTGCAGACTCCGGCAGGGGTCTGACATTCCTGTCCTGTGCAAACTACTATCCGCCTATGCGGAGAAAATGAGAGAACTATGGCCGATAACCTCCCGGAAGTAGGTAACCTCCCCTTTGTCCCCCTGGCTAGCGCCCTCTTTTTCCGGCAGCCATCTTGACACCTGTTCCTGTGCACTTCATACGGCTAAGTTTACATGAATGGGCTTTTACGTGTAGGACCATTTCTGCACCCACCATGTAGGAAGTCAGACTTCGTTTTTTGGGGGGTGCATGCCGGATAGTACAACTACTCCCATTCAACAGACAGTGGAATAACAGAAGACTAATGGATCATTCTGTGAAACTGTTGTCTGTTCAGGACCCAGTAGTACAGCTACTCCCATTCAACAGACAGTGGAATAACAGAAGACTAATGGATCATTCTGTGAAACTGTTGTCTGTTCAGGACCCAGTAGTACAGCTACTCCCATTCAACAGACAGTGAAATAACAGAAGACTAATGGATCATTCTGTGAAACTGTTGTCTGTTCAGGACCCAGTAGTACAGCTACTCCCATTCAACAGACAGTGGAATAACAGAAGACTAATGGATCATTCTGTGGAACTGTTGTGTGTTCAGGGCCCAGTAGTACAGCTACTCCCATTCAACAGACAGTGGAATAACAGAAGACTAATGGATCATTCTGTGGAACTGTTGTCTGTTCAGGACCCAGTCCCTGCCTGGCTACAGCACTGACCATCTCTCTTCAGGCGGTACCAGCAGTCCGTGAGGGTCCACGCCACACGCTTCAGCTGCAGCATGAAGGAGAACACCTGGCCGTAACACGCCTGGCTGCCCTCTGTCAGCACTACGTTCAGCGGCCACCCCACCTGCACACATCGTTATCACAGTAATCATGGCATCAAATAATTCATCTTAATA